>NW_010564174.1:17429-29585 GCF_000687285.1 Phaethon lepturus
AAATCATTAATTTCCAAAGTGCAGGCAAGACAAGATTGAACCATCAAGCAATAGAATTTTTCTATACTTAAAAGCGGCAAAGTTTCTCAGCAGGACATAAGATATTCAAAGACAAATCACTATAATGTTGTGATGCTTCATGTCTGGATAACATATACTTGGTATTTTTAAAGAGGTTTTTATAGCCTTAGCACAGTTGGACTTAAGATGTAATAACTAAGGCACCTGGCTTCACAGTTGGAGGAATAAAGAAAAGTTAAAGCAGTTCAAAAGTTCTCTAAAACCATTTTTCTCTGAACGGTGGGGCAAACAGGTTGTGGAGACGTAGAAGGGTTTTGTTGGCACTTGCAAGAACTCTTCCGTAGCTTTGCAGCTCATGAGTCATCTGGCATCCCAGGGAGTCATGTTAACATGGCAACAAAACTCTTACAATCACACCCTGCGTGATTATGTGAAAAACACTTTGAATCCTTATTTTAACAAAATACCTATTAGTATCATGGTTTAAGGTTATTCATGCCACAACATGATTTTGCACCTTTAAAACATTTAACATACATTGATGGCACAATGCAGTCCAGGGAAAGCATCATTCCAATTTTTATTTTGGGTAAAGTAAGCATTTTTATTTAAGACATTGATGTATGAAAAAGCGATATGCCTAAAACTTCGTTAGGAAAAAAAAATTAAAAACCCTGTAACTGGAGAGATCCCTCTTTTGTAAAAGTCAAAGATGACAACGTCTCCTTGATCACTGGGTTAGTAAACATGTCCTGAGCAGCATTTATCTGTGCCAAATTATGTTGAGGAATGCAGGTAAGATAGCTCACTATGGCAGGAACACTTGAGAGAAACTCTGAAAGAGGCAGCGCTAGCTATAAAAATAAAAGGAAAAACATTTTCCTTCACATTTGAGGATCTCATCTTCTGAGTTTCGTCCCTGTGAATTATAATCTTAAAAGGTAGATTCAGAAATCACTGAAAAAGAATACTGACTCCAAACACGGGTAAAATTGTGTTGCAGGTCTAATATTTTACCACAAATTATAACAAATTGCGTAACATCCACTGCAGTCAAAGGTCATGCACAGATCACAAAGAGCACAGTGCTTTACTGCACCCGTGCTTCTGAGACTCAGACCTAATAATTCATTTGTTCTGGAATCAAGCTTTCCACACATGTGACTTGGGGTTATTTATTTTTTCATAAATCACTGTTGGCCAGTAAGAAAATGAAAATGAAATCCTCCTCACACCAGTGACCCCCTTGCATTTAGTAATCTCAGCTGCCCAATGACAGTCACATCCAGGTTCCTTGGACGCAGATGAAATCAATAGGTATGCGACTAGGCAGCAGACTGACTACGGCGTGAGTGCGGACAGGTCACTACTTGAGATGATGAATAGCTCTCTATCATCCTACAGTCCCCTACGATGCTAACATTTACTATAATCTTATTTGGGCTGCGATTTATCTTTCTTTTGCCTGATCAATAAAGATGAACACAACAGTTGTAAGGATCGATCGCAATTTTTTATCATTTTCAAGCATGAAGGAGCATTTCTGACACAAAAACAATATTCTGAGTGTACTTGTTCTACTTTTTAATTGCAGTTCAAGTGATCAACTGAGCTGCTATATATGTCGAGAAGTTTTAATCCTATAGGAGACTCAAGCTATCAAGAACACATTTGTTATCTTAGATAAAGTGTGCTTTTTCTTGGATCAGATCTTCCTTTGAAATTCAGGTTCTCTTTTAGAGATACACTCTCTACAATCCAGAGATGAAGATTCATTTTAGAAGTTTTCCCTAATCCTCAAGATAAGAAACACAAAATCATAGAATCATTTAGGTTGGAAAAGACCTTTAAGATTATCAAGTTCAACCGTTTAATGCAGTGGTCATTTCTCTAAATACAGAAAAAAATGGTGCTGTAAAACAGCACTGGTTAGGATAAATAATTTCCCCAGTATCCTGATAAATACATATATGTATTTATGTTGAGTATATAGTCTGCATATTCATGTACTGTTCAACTCAAAGTGGAGGAAAGAAGCTACGGTCCAATACTCAGGTTAGCAGCAGTGGCAAACTACAAAGGAGTAGCTCTGGATCAGGCCTGTGGATCTTCACGAGTTCCAGCAGATACTCCAAATACAGCTGTTTTCTCCCCAAAGTGTGCACGGGCAGGGAGGAGGGAAGAAAGGCAACAGAAATGCAATACCACCTACATCAAGGATTATGTGCATGAACATGCAAACCTCAGCTATGTTTATTACATTCCAGATACATAGTCTCTCCATATATATTCCTAGGATTGTTTTAACTAAGCAAGCCACTGAAAATGGTACCAAATACTACAACCAAGTTCCACTGTATCTTTGATTTGAGTCCCTCAGGCACATGCATTACAGAACAGTCTTCAGTTAACAGTCACACAGCATCTTTCCCTCTTTAAAATCTTCTCTGTTGCTGTATAACAAGAAGATGGTTTTCTGCAGATCTGTATGGCCTCCTTTGTTGCAGGAAGCATGAAAGTGCAGGAAGCGTGTTACAAAAGACGCTGGGAACTTCCAAGAGGGAACAGAAGCGTCAGGGTTATGGCAATTAATCATCATCCCAGATTATGCAGAAGATGCTATTTCTGTATCTGTTATGGAGTTCTTGTACAATGTGGGCATGTTGCTTGACTTCAATATCAAAATATCAAAATAAAGTGGCAAATTTGGTTCTTGATGACTAAACCTTAGCTTCTTCACAGTCAAGTATCTAGTCTAAACTGATCACTGAGATGTGCTCTAGAATCACAGAGGTTGCTGGCTAGCAGATCCCACGCGCCTCGCAGAGCACTCAGAATGACGCGAATTACTATGTCGCTGCTGACAAAAAGGGGGCCTCGGTAACTAACTCAGAATAGGTGATTAACTTGAAGGCTGCTGAAGTTGGGGGAAATGAACCCACTTGTGTGCATGCTCCTCATTTGCCATCTGCTTGACCGAAGAAACGCTGTCCATCTTTAAAATAAACACTGATATCAAATACTCATCCAGCCCAGGACTCTGGCAAGTATTAACAGCACACGTGTAGGATAAAGAGCAGAACAGGCACACGGCGATGCTGGGTGATCCTCCAGCACCTACAATGGCTGAAATCTAGTCCTAGGGGTATGCCCCAAACTGCACCATGACCGTCAGCAGGGGCAAAGCCAGCATGCCAGATTTGAATGATTGAACAGCCGTAACGGATAATCAGAGTTGTATTTCCAACACGCAAAATGCCAGGAAAAGCTAAGGATTCCAAGGCATCAAGCCTTACCTACCTCTTACTGAGCACAAAAGGTACTTGTGAACATTAGTCACCATGTTTTCTCCATGCATAAAGAACTTTAGCCTTCATTACCTTCCACAGGAATTAGGGAATTTATCTTCATTGCTTCACTATTATGGGAATGGTAACACAGAAAGGCCTATGAAAAACTAGTAATTTTTCAAAGTTTGAATGCTGTGAAATAAACAACGGATGTCTTGAACACCGAGCAGTCCATTAAGTAAGTAGCGTCACATGGGGGAACCCCAACAATTACATGAGCAGGTATGGCAACACATAAGAGGTCCACGTCAACTGAAGAAGCCCACTGCCTTCTACGCTGACATTTTCCAACTTGCAAGTATTTGAGTTTAGCACTTGGCTATTCTTTCAGCAGAGAAAGCTAAAAAAAAAAAAATAATAATAACAGTGAAGAGCAAGCTGGAGAAAGAGCAAAAAGAAATCCACCAAATGCTAGAAATGCTGTGATGTAAAATCATGACACTGAGCCTTTATCACCTGGAAAATTATGATGTTGAAGATCCTCAATACAGTCCTCTTCTACCTGAAGTAATAAAACAGTGGGTAGCACGGACTTTCACCGGCCAAGCTCTCATACAGGTTCTGATATTCCCAACAGCTACCAACCCCTCTGCTCTGTCCCCTTACTCCAGACATCTTATTCTTCTATTAGTCTGCTGTATTTCCTACCTTGTATCTCCAAAAGAGGAGACTCTCCTGTTAACAGACTCCTGCCTTCTCACAGCCTCTTTAACTTTCTGCCCTGGGTGTCCCCCTCTTTCAGGCTGGGCCTCTAATGTTCTCAGCTTAAATCTCCTACCGCCTTCAATCTCACAACGCTGGCACAGTATGTTGTACTTGGACTGTTCTTCTGTCCGTCTGGGATTTGCACTGGCCAGCATGTATTTTGACATTCCAAGAGTGACAGTCTTCAAGGAGCAAGTAATCCTCAACCTTCAGTAGCACTTGGGCAGCAGCACCAAGCAGATACACTGTAGGAAACACTATTTTTCTCTACTGACCCACCTGAATCTGTATGGCAGAAGGTTTTGGTACAATAAACAAAATCTGACCCAGAGGAGGAAGACCACAGTTTTAATAAATGTGTGAATTGGTATTTTATAGGAATATCCACTATCCTGAGGACAAGCTCAGGCCCATTTTCCCAGGAATGGTAAAATCCAGAACCCAGAAAGCATCCAAACTCTGTCCAATTTAAGCTTCCTTAAAGAAAATTCTTAAAATGCAGTGCCAAAATTACCTATTCAACATTTTTTAAAATATTGTAATGTTGTGTTAGTTACCATGCAGGCAGTAAGCCATTCAGAGGAGTTTTGTTGGAAAAAAACTGCAAAAACTCATAGTGTTTAGTCAAGTGTCTAATTTCACATGTGCCTTTAATCTAATTGACCTGAACAGGACCACCACGTCAAGTTACTTACTTAAGTGTTTATGGCCCAAAGCTAACACATGGGATGCAACCAAATCAAGTGACAAGCAGTATTTTCTATGCCTTAGTACCCTTCTTTGAAAAGAAAGATCAGGATTTGTAGTTCTTGGGGAAGGAGTGCTTTTTTAAGAGCTACCTTCAAAAAAGGGAACAGAGAGAAGCATAGACTGGCATTGTAGGAGAGAAGCTAAAGAAAAAGGACACGAATTTTAATTTTAAAGCCATCCAATTTCCCCTGATAAATACACAGAGCCATAGCAAGTATAGATAATGCTATAATTCAGGCAGAGAAAAATGAGATCTGACCATGGGCAAAAGTGTTTGCCCCTGAAAAGATCTTCCCCAAGCAAAAGCAGTAGCAGAAACTTCTTAAAGAACATACTCTGGAGGAATAACAGAAGAATTATTTCGCTAAATGGCTCTTATTTCAGAGGTCTGTGTAAGAAAATAAATTCCTACAGAACCTCAGAAGGTCAGCTGTTTTGTCTGCATGTGGGACCTCAAAGCAGAAGTGCACGTTTTACTCTCTGCTGAAAATCTTTAGATTTTCAGCCAGATGAAGTTCTGAAAGATCTTGTGTCATCCAAGCTGATAAAAGGTTATCAAAAGAACCAGGAGAACTTGAGAGCCCTCATTTAATTTCACTAAAGATACATCACCTATACGCGCTATTTTATTACAAATGTGCTGAAACTGTTTTTACTACAGACATACCATGACTTCTTTTTGGCATTGAAATTTTTCTTTTAAGCCCCTTGGTTCTTAAAGCCCTGAAAGATTCAATATGAGAGTAAAATTCATGCAACCGATTTAACTGTGGGGTTTGGTGTTTTAAAATTTAATTTAATAGTTATGTAGTTAACAGTTTATTTGACAAAGAAGAAGATGTGTGACTTCTATACAAAAGAGACAAATCTGGCCTTTGCTTCAAGTTAGTGCTGTGAAAGACAAAAACGAGCACAGCTTGACTTCAGAGCAGCTCAGCACCTGCTCCACCCACCAAAGGAACGAAGAGCTGGGGCTGTTTGGCACCTTTGAGAATCAGGGGAGAATTTTTAATTTAAAGACTTCTTTTTCCTTGTCATCCTCCCCAACGGAAGGACTCAAAGCATCGACAGGCAAAGATTATCATGTTCCCGGAATGACAAATTGAAACTTCTCTTTGCCTCTTTTTAATCCATTTCTGCTGAAGTTAAGCTTTCTTTTATCCCTTAATTGAACTTCTGGCTATTTCAACTCGGTATCTTTTACAAACCCATTTGCGGACAACATGAAGCATTTTGGTTTATTCATTCTGTTGACACGCAGCCTGAGATCTATACAGCTTTAAAAGGGAAGATTTCCGAAGCCAGAAAGAAGGAATAGCTCTTAAGCCTACAGAGTTGCTTCACAGATTTGAATCCAGCCTCAAGTCTGCCACAGTCCCCGTTCTGTTCTGGCGCTGCAAAGTAGGGACAAGACTCAAGGCATGGCCACCGCTGTCCGAAGAGACCTATTACAGCAGTTGTGCAATGGAAAACCATGCAGGAGTGTGTTTTGGGTATTGGGGACACACCGTGAAAGGTGTGTCACTAGATCATGCCCACTGTTATGCAAACGATAAAGCAGACCATGTGGATTACAAAGAAAAGGGCAAGATTAACTGTTAGAAGAGATAGCCTTAAAACATCCAGTCATGCTCGATCTGTGAAGCTGCCACTAAAAGCAACAAGTGAGCAGGAAAAAGAGGAATTGAGGAAGGGGAAATAACAAAAAGAGAGTAACACTACCTACTGTAGTATACATACCACTTCCAAATTGAATTACAGCTTCATAAATATATGATCATTTTTATGGCATCTTTATTTGAATTAAAAACCTTTATTTGTCTCTGTGCTGGTTTTGGCTGGGACAGAGTTAATTTTCTTCACAGTAGCTGGTACGGGGCTGTGTTGTGGATTTGTGCTGGAAACAGTGTTGATAACACAGGGACATTTTCGTGACTGCTGAGCTCCTCACCCCCCCCCACCAGCGAGCAGGCTGGGGGGCACAAGAAGCCGGGAGGGGACACAGCCGGGACAGCTGACCCCAACTGACCAAAGGGGTGTTCCAGACCATACGGCGTCATGCTCGGCGTGTAAAGCTGGGGGAAGAAGGAGGAAAGGGGGGACATTTGGTGTGGTGGTGTTTGTCTTCCCAAGTCACCGTTACGTGTGATGCAGCCCTGCTCTCCTGGAGATGGCTGAGCACCCGCCTGCCCATGGGGAGTGGTGAAGGGATTCCGTGTTTTGCTTTGCTTGTGTGCGCAGCTTTTGCTTTACCTATGAAACCGTCTTTATCTCAACCCACGAGTTTTCTCACTTTTACTTTTCCGATTCTCTCCCGTCTCACTGCAGGGAGTGAGTGAGCGGCTGCGTGGGGCTTAGTTGCCGGCTGGGGTTAAACAATGACAGTCTCTCAACTGATTTTAATAAGCTATGGAAAACCAAGCATACAACATCATACAGATTCTCAAGTAATACTACATCTGTATTCTACCTCCGATGCTATTAAAATGATACATGAACGAAGTAATTTCTTCTGAAATGTCATCAGATCCAGCCTTTGCTTGAATTTTTAGATAAGTTATTTTTTATACAAGTTATGACTTCTCTCATCTGGTCCAGCTGTGCTATTCAGCCTACTGTTGGATTTTTCAGCTCCAGAGATGAAACGAAAGATGTCCAACCCTGCACTTGGGGACCCTACGTACCGCTTATGACTTCTGCTCTTGTCGGGGTTTTTACATGCTATTCTGAACTCCTTTTTGAATGAGGGAACTGTTTGCCGTTGGTATTGTTTTGCCTTCATCAGAAGGTAAGAATTCACCAGATGGACCAGAAAGTTCTCTGTACCTGTCACAGGGCTGGGAACAATAAGGTATTAAGCTGTTATGAATATCTATTCAAATGGAGCATCTTTCCATAAAAGAATGGCTGCTACCCAGAGCAAATCAGTTTTTGAGTTCTGAACTGTCACACAAAGGTAACCTCCAGAGAAGCATGCAACAGATCCCGCAATGAGAGACTACGACCACATAATGAGGACATTCAGGACAACTCAGAAATAGTCAGAGACAAAAGATGCACGGATGGATCTGGGGATGTGCTTTCATAGCAGAGGAGAATTTTTTTCATGTGTAAGAAGGAGGAAAAGTAGCTGCAAGGCAGGGAGAGAGAAGACAAACTGAAAGAGAAGTGCCACGATTTTAAAAAAGCTAAGGTAATGATCTGGGATCCCTGACTAAGCCTACAGAGGACATCTGGATGACGAGGAAGTTAAGGCTAAGACTGATTTTCAAGAATTTGGTGGGATTTGCCTATAGCTACATATTTCCTGTGTTGGCTGAAATTCAAGTGCAATTCCCTCTCCTCTGCCCTTTACTCCCAAGCCTTTATAAAACCTCTAGTTATCTTCCTCTTACTTCCTGGAAGAAATTGGCTCTGGATCAGAGTGCCCCTCTGTTAGAATAGATGTCTAGTAGGGACTGTAGATGTCTAGTAGGGACTGTAGGGAGGACTTTGGACACCCATGCCACCACATACCTGTTTCTGCAGAGATGGGATGAAAAGGCTAAGAGGTATCCAAAATAGTGCTAAAGATGCCGGGGAAAGAGACAGTACTACGACCTACTCAGACAAAGGAAACAAAGGAGAAACCCATGCTGCACCTTGGCACATGTTCGCCAGACGACAATTCACTTCCCAACATCATTTGTTTGATTTCATGACGTGTGTTTGTCAAAGAGCATACATTCAGTGTGCAGCAAGTGGGGCAAAGTACTTAACTCGGTTATCAGCAGAAAATGGGGCAACAGCATATTCTTTGACCTTTTCTTTTGAATTTTCAATCCTGTTTTTCAGGCACCACTAACTAATACCTTTAACTGCAACTATTAATGTCTCTAAAGTTTCTCCCAAGATATGCTTCAGTTCACTTTCCTGCCCTAGCAGAACATTGATCTCTAATTTGTTAACACTCACAGCTGCCAAAGAAAATGAAAACCTTTGTGAAAAGGACAAATCTATTCAAAGTTCTTACAGCTATTCAGCCAGGCATCTAATCTGCATGTAATTGTAGTAGTCTTTAAACAAATGTTCTCAATCTTAGAGGTGCACGTGTAAATGCATGACTATATTTACATCTCCCGCTGATGACAAGATGCCTCATCTGAATTATTCCTATTTACAAGTTTTCTTCTCAGTCTCACCCCTTTCACTGTTACACATTATAAATGACATTCTCCCTAAGGTATCAATGGATATTATTTCTCCACGTCCTAAAGCAGACTTTTTCCCCCCAAAATGGCATACGAACATGTCAAGTTGCCAAGTCCGTATAGGACTTGGGTATACTCGTATAACGTATATTCGTATACATCGAGGCGTATAGGAATGGGTATTGCAGCTGATGCCCAAGAACTGTAAGTTGAGGAATCCCTTCTACCAGTGGCATCAGGTACAGACTGCAGCACTAGGAACAGCACATTCATAAAGGATTTAAAATTCCCGTTGTTGGTTGCCTTTGTGGAATTAATTCTTAACTACAGAGCCAACGGGTCACTTTTGCATAGCAAAAGCCACACTATAGGGAACTACATCAGCTCACAAGCAAACTAGGATCAGCGTGAGTTTTGAATGGCTGTCTGTGGGTTACAAGAATACCCCAATATTTTATAACAATGTACACAGATGTACATTATATTTATATCACTAAAAAAATACATATTTTTGCTACAGAGGCACAAAGTCAACTCAGCTTAAGTCTTCTACTACATTCACGCATAGCTGCAGCTGTTGGCTGCATGAATCACTCCTACGAAGTCCAGTGGTGTTAGAGACTCAAGGGCAGACGATTTGAGCTTACTCACAAAGCTGTTGTGGCAAACTTCTGACAGAGACGGCTTGGAGTTCAAGGTAGCTCTTCTTTGGACTACAGCAGCCATGATTTTAAGATCAGGTTCCTTATCCTCTGCAGTCAGAGGAATGATCTGGGAAAACCACTTTAACCACCTATTTCAAACTCATTTTGGTCAGCCTTCAGAGGCAGACAGATTTCCTATTAAAGTCGTTGAAAGAATAAGGGAAAATTGCTTCTGTGAATTACGGGTGAAAATTTGGCTGGATTACCAGTCTCTGCTTGGAGGCCAGCTACATGTAGAGTTCTTCAGGGATCTATACCACAGCCATCCCCATTTAACTTCTTTATCAATGACCCAGAGATGGAGTGCATGCTCACCAAGTTTGCAGGTGACACAAAATTAGGGGCACATGCCCCATGAGAAGAGGCCAAGGAAACATCACTTGTTTAGTCGGGAGGAGAGGAAGATCTGGGGGGACCTAACAGCAGCTTCTAAAGCCCTGAGAAGGTTATCAAGACGGAGACAGGCTCCTTACTGATGTGCAGTGGGAGAACAAGAGACAATGGTTGTAAATCAAAACGATAGAGTTTCCAAATAGATACAAGGAATAATATTTTCCTCCAATGGAAAAAGCACGGGGACAGGGATCCAAAGAGTTTGTGGTATCTCCAGCCTTGCAGGTTGTCAAAGATCCGACCGGACAAAGCACTGAGCAACCTTGTCTGTCCTCAGTGTTGATCCTGCTTTGACCAGGAGGTTGGACCTCCCAAGGTCCTTTGCAATCCAAATAATTCTATGAATACGTATGCTTACACTCAGTGATATATCTGATATAAGAATGAAAATCTGTTTTGGCTTGTAGATGTGCAATCTGCTCTGCAGCTGTATGTGAAATTCATCTTATGGCAGAAGCCCAACATAAAGAATCACAGATTAGCTATATCTTCTTTCAAATAAATGGAAAGTAGCTAGGTTTAGCTTTGTTTATTAGATCTACCACTATCACTGCTCAGTGAGATTGGTTGCCTAAGGGCATAATGAGCACAAGATTATCATTTTTTGACAAGCACAATGCTGCCACAAACAGCACTTACACGCCAACCCTCAAGAGATCGAGAATAAAGTTCTTGAAGAAATTCTAAAATATTCCGTCTCTCTCGATCCAACAGCCCTGGCAACAGTGTCATCTCAGGCTTGTTCCTGTCCCTATATCACAGCTTCAAGAAGTTTTGTCTTTGTTGTTCTGAACTGGTATCAGGTCATGGTAACTTTCCTCAGGTAACTGTCTCAGCACAGCCAACACCAATACTCCACTGAGACTCAAGAACAAGTTTGACCGATACTACCAAAGCTCTCACATCGTGGAATTACAAGCTGCAGCATCCAAGTAGGATGAGCATATTACTCAGGAGCACTTTAATATTTGCATTTGGTGAGACCAACAGTCTTTTCTGGATATTGCTGGCACAAATATTGCAAACAGTTGGTGTCTGGCTGTTTACATCACTATCAGGTGAAAAGATTTTGATGATGTCAGGATCAGCAAGTCAGTAAAGAGGAGGCAAATATGAGGACACCATCCTCTCACTGTGCAAAGTTCATGATCCATACCAAAACACCTACCAGATACCAAAGCAGAGATTCTATCAATCACAAAATATCAGCTGACTGACAGCTGATGCTGTACAAGAGCTAAGCAAAACTGTAAACAACTACATATCAATAACAGTTTTTGGTGATTAGGAAGTGACTAAAGTACTTCAAGGATGGTCTTTTGCAGCTGCTTTGAACACCATGTGTGAGCAGTGAGGAAATATCAAGACTAGTATAACAGGAATGCTGAGGATATTAAAAAATTCCTCAGTGAAAAACATTGTATGTACTTGTTTGGATGACTGATAAGTACCTGAATCCAAGAAAACTACGTTTTACACTCAAGTCTAGACTGAGAACTATGCTCATATTTAGTGAAGCAAGAAACAAAACGAGCTCCGAGCATGTTTAAATCAAACTAATGTGAGAATTTTTCAATGCTTTTACAACAGTGTATCCCAGCAGACCCATTCTATTCGGAAACAGCCTTCTCTGAGAGAAATGCAGCCAAAACTAAGGCAGGTGGCCTTCTCACTCAGAAACCTGCTAAGTAAAAAAACACAGGACCTAAGAAAAAGAAACCGATTAAGCGTCTCAGCATGCCACAGTGTAATCATTAGCACCAAACACATTGCTCTGGAAGTTAAAAACGTGGTTCTGTTGCTCCCAATTCAAGGCAACATGCCATAGAATTCCTACAGCTGGATGATACACTAGGCCAAATAATTCAAATGCAAACCTCTAAAACATTCATAATTTATAACTACGTTTTGTGACCGCTAAAGATGATTCCCATTATTTACTGGGCTTCTTTTTCCTGCATTCTTTGCAGGTTCTGTTTATTCCTACTATCCATTGCAATTCTCTCTCCCACAGTGCCGTTATTCTGCCTTTCAGCCTTCCTG
>NW_010564174.1:29616-50644 GCF_000687285.1 Phaethon lepturus
TATTTAGTGTATGTGCTGTCCTATATATGTATATTCCCCTACAGGTGTATTTATTTTTCCTTTCCATTCAAAGTGATCACTTGTGTTACATACCCGCATTTCTCCAGACACCCACAGCTTTTTGGAGACATCTCTTCCTCATTAGTCTGAACAGATTTTTAGTTGCTTCTTGAGAGCACATACATAAATAGTCCCCCAACACCACGTCCGTTTCTTTTGGCAAATGTGGAAACTCAAGATTTGCCTGTGTAGGTCACTGCTGTTATTATGAAGCAGGTCTGCTAATCCCTCTACCCGTGCTGAAAATGGTCCACAGCATTTATCTCTTCGGAAGGGACTCATCACACCTAACCTCCGCTACCTATAGATAGATGCTTAAACTACACTTCCTCGGTAATCAACAGCCAAATAGACGGGATCCTTCCATCAACTTTCAGCGGCGTCTATCTCTCACCAGCAGCTACTGAGTGAACCCGGACATTTAATGCAGACTAGATGTTTCCACTTTAAGCTACATTAGAGAAAATGCATCAGTGCTATAGAACCTCACCAAGAAGCACATACCAAAGACACCGTAATTCAGATCAACTTCTCTGCGACAAATACTCTGTTATACATTTGTACTATGCCAATATAACAGCAAAATAATGCATAACAACTGAGGGAAGAGTTACACATAGTAGTTCTTTTCAAAATACCAGAAACCCAACTGCAATCATTTATAATCCTCCTTCATTCCTTACAGCAACAGGTCTAGCTAGATAAATTATACCTCTTTATCGATTAACACAGTTGCCTGATAAATCAATGGAAGTATTTGCAAGTTTTGATTTTTGCATTTTATTCTACATAACACGTTATATCTATATAATGTATGGGAATATTCAGAATGCACTTGAAATAGTCAATATTTTTCTCCTCTTTTTCCCTGCATAGTATCAAAGCTACTCAACAAAAGCGCCAATATTTCTGATTTAGTCAGCTATCTTAAATCCATTATGGGAAAAACATCCATTTTGTTATTATGAGATCTGGAAATACCTTGTAGGATCTACAGCATTGTAAGCCCGCTGAATACTAAAGTAGCTTTTTGAAATACTGCATGTATTACTCTAATTATTTATTCATTCTCCAGGTGTAACAAGTGGTAAGGTAAATTCTCAGAATCAGCAAGCTTCATTTTATAGTGCCAACTCATAGAATAAATTTGGAGGCACCTTCACAGGTCACCTATTCCAAGCATGTGGCTCAAATCAGGTTCAACCAGACCAAGTTGCTCAGAACCTTCTCCAGTTGAGTCTTGAACACCTCCAAGGATGATTCCTCATTTGTATTAAGTCTGTGTCCTATGGATCATGCCACCAGGAATTGTATTTATGGTACCTGCACACTGAAGCTTTCTATTTACTCTATCTCCACTTTCAGACTACTTCTTAAAGCCTGAACAAGAGGAGGAGCAAAATACTCCCAGTAAACTCAGAGCCACATGAAAACAGGTTCATGTGCCTGAAAACTTGTTTTAATTACATCAACTAGTCAAATAAAAAGACAACATATGTCCCCTCAAATATTGTCCATAAATCCCTGTTATGTTAACCACTCATAAAACTCCCACTTCAAAAATATTCAACACACAATATGGAACAAGCACCAGAAGCATTTTACACTTGGTTTTCCAATATAAAAGCACAGGTCGTGTAAGGATTTTTCAGTTTTTTATGAAGTTCTTTCAATTTTACAAGTATCTGAAATCATCTCTTGTCAGCTCATGGCAATAATTCAAAGAAAAAAAATCACTGAAGTTTTCAAAATTTAAAAGGGTCATCTGTTTTTGAAAAAGCATTTAAAAAAACCCAAAAACATCTTCATATTTTCTAACAAAAGAAAGTCCAACCTCCACTGTTGTCCAATAATTCATCTTACCTATACACAGCAACGTTTTGTTTTGCTCAGTTGAAAGCCTACGGAAATACTACTGCCTGTTCAGCCGCAAGAGATTCTCAGTCTTCAGCATTCTGCATGTTATTTTAAACATATAATTAAAGAAAGTTTCAAAAAATTAACTGACAGTAGCAGCAGTAAATTCGTAAGAAGGAAGGAAGATCACGAAAGCTGTTTGAAATGTGTAATGAATACAGTATGGTCTGTATTGATTTCAAGGGGCGTGTTATGCTGGCAATGCATTATTTGATAGCATTAAGTTAAAAAAATGGTGTACCTATTCACCGGTATTAAAGGGGACAAGACAGCAAAGATATCACAGAATCATAGAATATCTGAAGTTGGAAGGGACCCATAATGATCCTAGAGTCCCAGTCCCTGCTCCTCGCAGCACTACCTAAAATTAACCATATGCCTAAGAGAGTTGTCCAGACGCTGCTTGAACTCTGGCAGGCTTGGCGCCGTGACCGCTTCCCTGAGGAGCCTGTCCAGCGACCAACCACCCTCTCAGTGAAGAGCCTTTTCCTAATGCCCAGCCTGAACTTGCCCTGATGCAGTTTCATTCCATTTCCTGATGTCCCATCGCTGGTCACCAGAGAGAGACCTGCTGCCCCCCTTTGAGGAAGTTGTAGACTGCGATGAGGTCACCCCTCAGCAGTGAGGTCATTCCTCAGCCTTCTCCAAGCTGAACAAACCAAATGACTTAAGCCGCTCCTCCTAAGTCTTGCGCTATGGCCTTTCACCATCTTGGTTACCCTCCTCTGGACACGCTCTAACAGTCTGATGTCCTTCTGACATTGAGGTGCCCAAAACTACACACAGCGCTCGAGGCGGGGCCACACCAGTGCCATGTAGAGTGGGAGAATCACCTCCCTCGACCGGCTAGTGACACCGTGCTTGACGCACCGCAGGACGCGGCGGGCCCTCCGGGCTGCCAGGGCATGCTACCGACTGGTACTCAACTGGTCACCAACCCAGACCCCAGGCCTCTTTCTGCAGGGCTGCTCACCAGCCTCTCCTCCCCCAACTTGTACGTGTAACCGGGATCACCCCGTCCCACGTGGAGTACCTGGCACTCGCTCTTGTCAAACTTCAGACGGTTGGTGATTGCCCAGCTCTCCAGCCTATCCAGATCTCTTTGTAAGGCCTCTCTGCCCTTGAGGGAGTCTACAGCTCCTCCTAGTTTACTCTCACCGGCAAACTTACTTCATGTACATTCAACTCCTGCGTCCAAGACGGTTCAACAGTTTTTCTTCTAAATACACCAACATGAACAGCTTCAACTACAGGAAACCATATCAAGGTGGCTCGTGTACGGACAGACAGGGCTCCCGCCTGCCTGACACGCAGGGGAGGAACGGCACCCCCTGAAAAAGGGGCTCCTGGACCCCTAATTTAAGACTGTGGCTCTTGCCTTATTTCAAACCACCTTTTCTTTTCTCTTTATACTTTCCTGAACAATATATAGCTTCTAAAAAAGATCATCTTGGCATGTTGTGTTCACTTCCAGCGGTCCCTGCTGAAAAAAAAAAAGCTCACGCAACTGAAGCCCAGTGGGAGGTGGGGATAATAAAAAACCTGAAAATCTCCGTATTACTACTGTAATCACCAAAGCCATGCATACATCCAGCACCTAACTCTACTGTAAATCCCACAAAGTAGGGTTTGCTGAGAAATAATGCAGGAGATGGAAGTCACTACAGGCTAGAATACTCTTTAATACACACTTTTCTAACTTGCATTATGCCGTTTCAATGCACTAAACAGCAATACACGTGCGACACCATAACCACCTGATATGAAAAATAACAATTTGCTGTCTTAAAAATGAAACCTGTTCAAACATGCAGATATGGCGCACACTTTAAAAGCCTGTTAGGCAAGTTAAGCAAGAAATTATGAAACTGTGTTTTAAAATATTGCCTTCACATTTCTAGACATTTTGCTGAATAAAATGGTTAATACAAAAGATTACATGTTTTAGTTCGCTTAGTTCTCTAGATAATAAATTGTGTGATAACTTCTTCTGTATATGTTATCAAAGAATTCACTGTCAGTATGATATTTTGATGATTACTTTGTTCCTCCCCTGCTTGGAGAAACTGAGGCAATGAAACAATGTTGAATTTTCCAAGGTATGAAACAGAAATAGGATTATCAAACAGATTTTCTGTTCAAGCATTTACTCATTAATGAAAGGCGAAATTGCCATTTATTCAAGGAATAGAGGCACCTTCTATAACATGGGTCAAAATGCAAGTATTCATACCTGTAGAAATCTGTAATTATAGTTTATAGCACGTTGACCACTGCCAAGCACTACGATGCTTCTACTTTTGAAAACTGTAAGCTAGTGAGGATTAACTACTGAAATCAGTAGCAAGCTTGGCACAAACAGACATTTGAGCTGGCATGCAGCAACAATTATATGCAATGCTTTTAAAAATACATATGGTATCAAACACCAAAAAATATTCTGCACTACTGTTGCAGTCTACTGGGAACAAGGAATAGCTTCTTTGGACTTCATGTTTGATAAAGGTCTAGACAAACAAGTAATATATTTTCTTGCAGGAAAAATCCTTAACTGGAGTACGGTGGTACCAGATATGGAAAACACTGAAATGTTATTATGGTAAGACATTTTTTAAAATTATAATTCTTCTCTGAGAATTAGACATATGTTTGAACTCTTCTGCTATGGTTCATTTGAATTTGCTTCCTAATTACTGCAGCTATGTTTTTGTGTTTTAGTGTGCATAAATACATAATTCCTACGTGATTATGGCCCACGGTAATGCAAACAGTTAAACTCTCTGACATGGGGAAAAAATAAAGATTTCAAAAGTGGCAGAAGAGCATCTACTCATTTCAAACACATGATTATCTTTCCATATTTCAAAAGGAAAGGCCTTTTGAGGCATAGAAATATGCATGTGAATAGAAATATATTGAAAAGTCTCAGCTTTCAGGTAGAATACTTTTCAGTTAGAAAGGCATAAGATGGGGGAACTTTCAATTCTCTGTGACACGCTTAAAGGGAGCTGAGCACACCACCAACCTGGCTTTATCATTCCTGTCCCCCCTCCCAGCTACCGATGCTTCACCACCACTTTTGCTAAGCTGTGTCGATATCCCAATTAAAAACTACACGAGCAAGAACGAGCCCCGCCGCAGCAGAGCTGGACCGGCTCCACACCGCGCGGGCTATCAGACGCAGAACCCACAAACAGGCTGAAAAAGAGTTAAGACAGAGAGAAGAAACCTTCACCTTGGAAGTATTAGTGTAAAACTGACACGTTATTTTTCCGTGGAAGATCTCACAAATACACCAAACTCAACACCAACTGTTTCATCCCGTTTGAAGGAATGGGGAGTCAGGGATTTTACAGGAATCTAGGTAATGCCCAAGACAAATTGGTTTTGCTCTCTTCAAAGCGAAAACTTGGCTGAAAAGAGGTTGTCACTAGGCTTGTCACCAAGTCCATTATTCTGATTTTCTCCCCTCCCATTTTCCCCAGTTTTCTTCCTTCAACCCTCCCAGTCATGAATTTGAGTTCCTTCTGCCACCTTTACAGCTAGTATTTTAGTTTCTGGGGAGTTTCACAGAATACAGAAAAATACAGAATTTTGAATTTCGGAATTAAATTCTCAACACAAAAAACACTTTATTCAACCTTTCACTCCTCCTGCACCGAAGCCTGGCCAAAGCGGAGCTATGGGATACAAAGACTGGTGCATCTGCCTTACCCCACAGTTTGCACTGGGATAATAGGTGGCTGCATCCTAAGATGTTGGTTCAGCTCTTCGCGTGGCCGGACCCTCCCTGATGTTGAGAATATCATCACTAGACGCAACAGCTCCTGGGCAGGACTTGGTATCTTACACAGTAAAACGAGCTAAGGAAGACAATAAGCCTGTACCGGGAGCAGGACACAGTACAGAGCACTGAATTTCCTCGCGCACGGTGCAAACGCCGTCCTTTACACAAGGTTTTCCCAAAACCCAGCATCCTCCGTGCTTACCCTAGAGAAACAGGAGCGAGGATGAAATCCGCTGTCCCTCTTCCCCATACGCACACGTTCACACGCGCTGAACCGGCCAACGCTGAGCCGCCCAAACCTCACGTGACCACGGCTGCGTCTGAACCGCGGCCGATGGTTCAGCGCCCCTCAAATAGCCTCCCAAAACCCATCAGCTGCCCGAGGTGAACGGCGCGTCTCCAGCGCGGCGCCTCCAGCGCGGCGTTTCCACGGCCCCCGGGGCCGAACGGAGCCCTCCCTCCCACCGAAAGCCAAGCTATTAAGAAATTGTTTGTCGACTTAGATCGGATTGATCATTTATTTCCCAAATTCCTTTTCCCATCATTTACTCATTATACGCCTCCTCCTGATGCAAGAGGACATTTATTAGCTGCTGCATTTATTGTGCTGGCAAATAGAAACATTCTGCAGCATTTCCTGGGGATTCTCTCATTTATCTATCGCTTATGAGACTGAAGTATTTTTAGGGGCAGAAAAAATTAAAATATCACTCAGACTGACAGCAGTGAAAATGAAGCCGGTGTGTGCTCGGGAAGGCTACTGCAGCCTTTAGGTTTACGAGACTATTTACAAAAAAAAGCGTGGCAACATTTCACATAAACATTATTGCTTTATAATGAGAAAAATTACTAACTACTGCTTAGGCAGAAAAGAGAGTTTTTGAAAGAGAAAGGGCGCTCAGAGAATATTTTAGTGCACAAAATGTCATTGATACTTTTTAAAATTGAAAGTATACTTAAATTAGGTACCTCTTGGCTTTAAAGGCACAAAGGACAGAGAACAGAAAACAAGTGAAAACAGGGACTGGTCTGTATTCCACTTTTTTACATCCAGTGCTCAGCTTGCCCAAAAGTAAAATCGCTGTGCAATTTTAAAGAAGTATGAATATATTAAAATTATAAATATGTTTAAGAGAAAGTATTTCTATCAGATTCCCAGGAAACTGAAAGACACTAAAGGATTATTCCTGCGGAATTATTCCAAATATCAGTCTATATATAATATATAACCAGTATAGTAATATAACCAGTAAAATCTCTAGAAGGTCTCCTACTAATTCAGTGTTCTACTGAAACTCTAGATTGAACCACCTGGCAAGTATTTTCTGAATACGTTACCTCAACAAAGAAATCCAAGCAAACTATCTCACCGAGTGCCATTTTAATATAGTGTTAACTTAGTAGAGTATTTGTTCCCAAACTTCAGCTTCTGTAAAGGGAAGAGGGTGGGAGGAGGGAACAGACCTGGGTGAAATGAAAGCTGCTTATTCATTAACTACCCATATGTTAAAACATTTTGCCATATCCTATAAAATGCGATAAACACCGCCTTTTAACATTCAGATGACAAATTTCTTCGGTTTGTTCCATTTTGCCTATCAAAACAAAAAAATTCTCTCTCATGACACTTTTCTTTGCCCCTCAAGAAGGGGAAGGGGAAAAGCACGGATGAAACTATAAACGAAAACAGCTACGGCCAAACCTAAAGGGTGACTTAGACCATGCTGATACGTTTATGTGTAACTGCACTCATCCACTGATTTGCATTCATAAAAGCAAGCGGTGCTGGAAGAACCACCTGCTTAGCCTCACCAGGATCTGGCACGTGCTTCTGCGGGACCACCGTCCCACGGGAGAGAAGCGCTTGCTCCCACGCCGCACACGCAGCCAGGTCGCGCTCGCCGTGATTTCCAGTCCTTCCATCAGACGAGGCAAGCAATGGCAGAGGCGTTA
Organism: Phaethon lepturus; assembly: GCF_000687285.1. Lineage (NCBI taxonomy): Eukaryota > Metazoa > Chordata > Aves > Phaethontiformes > Phaethontidae > Phaethon > Phaethon lepturus. The sequence goes on from NW_010564174.1 coordinate 37,334, forward strand.
TCCAGCTCTCCTGATGACATGATTTGGGACATGGGAATAAAGAAGAGGGAGAGCAAAGGAGGTGCCCAACGTGCTGCTTTTCGAGTGCTTTTTTTTTTCAGTATTGCCCCATATGTTCCTACTCCCATCACAGTTTATCCTCATCTGTATTTTTTTTTCAGCGTAGGAGGAACACGTATATGAATCACAGAATCACAGAATCGTTGAAGTTGGAAAAGACCTCTAAGATTATCAAGCCCAACCGTTAACCCAACACCACTAAACCATGTCCTGAAGTGCCATGTCTACACAGTTTTTGAACACTTCCAGGGATGGTGACTGCCCCACCTCCCTGGGCAGCCTGTGCCAATGTTTGACCACTCTCTCAGTAAAGAAATTTTTCCTAATATCCAATCTAAACCTCCTCTGGCACAACTTGAGGCCATTTCCTCATCTTATCATTAGTTATTCAGAAGAAGAGACCAACCCCCACCTCACCACAACCCCCTTTCAGGTAGTTGTAAAGAGCGATAAGGTCTCCCCTCAGCCTCCTCTTCTCCAGATTGATCTGCTCTTCATAAGACTTGTGCTCCAGACCCCTCCCCAGCTCCGTTGCCCTTCTCTGGACACGCTCCAGCACCTCAGTGACCTTCTTGTAGTAGGAGGCCCAACACTGAACACAGGATTCAAGGTGCGGCCTCACCAGTGCCGAGTACAGGGGCACGATCCCTGCCCTGCTCCTGCTGGCCACACTAGTGCTGATCCAGGCCAGGACGCTGTTGGCCTTCTTGGCCAGTTCAGACTTGACAAACACCAACAATCAAGTGACTTTAACACAAACTGAAACACTCTTACAGAAAAATAATGATTAGTGATGACCAGTTATCAAGGGACTGTAAATAAATGCCTATTCTTAAACTACAGTAGGAGGTCAGTAAATGCTGAGATCCAGCGCAGTGATAATTGTGTAACTGAGGAAAAGTCAGGGGAAAAAAATTGCAATTCAAGCAGTGAGGACTTAAAAGCTGCAGGTACAGAAATGGATTTATGAAAGAAAGCACCTTTACAAAGCTACGCGATAGTCGGATAAATACAAAGCACTTTATAAATAGCCAGTTCTTGAAAAATATTCTCTCTCTGTTTCTTGGGTCAGTAAATCCCCTATTTACTACCAAAATCTCTAAGAATTTGAGTTTTAGAGGTTTTGAGCATCCACATTTCCAATCAAAGTCTATCCCACCTCTCTAAGCATATCTCTGCATAATGCAGACGCTGCGACCTCAAAAAACACCTTCCCCCATACCTGAGGAAAGGTGAGTGCTGAAATTCCGTAGGAAACGACACTGGGGTATCCTATAGCCTAAGAAAGAGCCTTCAGGGTGAGTTCAAAACATCATTTTTGGCCAAAAAGCACAATAAAATATAGCAGGAAGAGTGGCAGGAAAATATCAGGGTCAGTTCTGGCCAGTGATGGAAGAAAAATGTAGTAAACCAGAAGCTACTCAAGAAAACAAAGTTGTAAGACTAATGATGGGTTAGAGAGATATACTAATGGAGATAAAATAAAGGGAAAAAACCACCCCACAACTGCGTTACAAAAAGCGCAGTGTGTTTCAAAAGTCTTGAGAGATCACATAAACACTTCCCTGCTGCTCTAAGTTACTAGCTTACATCCAGTATCCCATTATCCCTAGGTCTTTTGCAAATTCTTACAAAATGAAAAGATGGAATTATCCACCTTTTGCCCCAAATTAAAACCATCAAAAATCAAAAACCATCCCAAACCACGGTTTTGCACACAGTGGCTAAGTTAAAAAAAGGATTGCAAACAACCTATATGAAACTACTGGTTACACGGTAAAAGTTATCAAGCATCTTACTGCACAGGAAAAAAAGCCTGGAATATTAGTTATCACACTCCTTCTTTGGTCTCCATTTATATAAAGACACACATACAGAATGGAAAAATAATCTATAAAAAAACATTTAGAGAAACATCAATATGTACTATTCAGCGTGGAACAGCTCCTTATTTTGTTATTAAGCAGCATTTCAGCATTGCTATTGATTGGATATGTGATAGTGAAAGATGAGACTGAAACAGGTATTTTTTTAATGGGAAAATGTCTCAGAAGAAAATGCCATGCATTTTTGTTTGGCTTAGGGAAAAATCATATGGGTGAGGTGTGCATTTCAGAACTAGCATATTAGCTATTTATTCAGAAAACGCTAAGTAATACCAGAAAAAAATATAAAATCAAGGCTTAAAAAACAATTGTTCGGAACGTTGATTGTGGCTCAGCAAGACGCGGAGGTAGCGCATTAATGCAGCACTCCAGTCAGAAGGCTACAGCTCAGTCTGTCTTTGTCAATCAGGCTGAGGTTTCGGATATTGTAATTGGTAGCAAGTTTCCTAATCTCAACCTGCCAGGCAAGAAGCGTTCAACAAAAGCTCTATCCCCAAAATATAATGAAATTTGAAGAGAGAAATTTTCTAATATTGGCAACATGAAGCCAGATCACAGGTTGAGTTGACAGCTTTATTATGCTAAACTGACAAAAACATTACGCTCTGGTCAGTACTAAAAAGGGTGGTTTTCACGAGCAGTATGGAAATACAAAGCACTGGGAGACTCTGATGAACTCCTACTTTTATCTCATTGGTGCAGCGTATAAGCTTAGACATAGAAAAGTCTCCTGGCCAAAGTATAAAATGAGAAATTAATCTATCTTGATTTTATACTCAGGTCTCCTGCTGCACCAATTTGGGGAAAACTGCAAGAACCCGCTGTGGCAGCTGAATATCCATTTAAAAAAGACGACACCAGTAATTTCACAGAGGTAATACAATTCATTAATAATTACATGATATGATATACAGTAGTATTCCTCAAATGGAAGCCATAATATATTCTATTGCTTCTATCTGAAAAGTGTTTGGGAATACAGTTATGTATTGATATACACGTTTTAATACACACATGTATATTTATTTCATATGGAGAGGGAGTGAGAGAGAAACAGATAGCCAGGCAGACTGATAGAAGCAAGAAAAAAACACTGAGAACACCTCATAAAAATGGACGAGGGGTAACAATGATGGAACTGTTTTCTTTCGAACCATGGACATTTACAAAATGCTGCTATACTGACCGGTTAAAATTCAAAACTACTGTTAAGTGATACAACATAGGCATACCCACTTAGAATTTAAAGGAAGGAAGATCTACAGACTGCCTTTTAGCAAGTCTTTTCTGAAATACAGGAATTTGGTTAGGTCAAAGAAAACAGGCATTACTGGAAGCATCAGTTTAAATAGCAGAAGAAAGAAAAAAAACAAGTATTTTCAGTTGTACCACATTTATTAAATTAATCTCTCCAGATAGAGGACTATGAAGCATTCCCATAGAGGCAAACTGAAGAAATTTGGAAAGCTGAGGAAGTGGTAAGAGATTCCTTTACAGAACATGTTCTCAGAAAAGATGCTGGCAGTATACACCAAGGCTGCTACCGAAGGGTCGCTTTACCCATCGCAGCCTCTCGATACTTAAAGGGGGCCTATGAGAAAGATGGAGAGAGATTTTTTAGCAGGGCCTGTTGCGATAGGACAAGGGGTGATGGTTTTAAACTAAAAGAGGGTTGATTTAGACTAGATCTAAGGAAGAAATTTTTCCCAATGAGGGTGGTGAACCCCTGGCTCAGGTTGCCCAGAGAGGTGGTCGATGCCCCATCCCTAGGAACAGCCCAGGTCAGGCTGGACGGGGCTCTGAGCACCCTGCTGTAGTTGAAGATGTCCCTGCTCATGGCAGGGGGTTGGACTAGATGGCCTTGAAAGGTCCCTTCCAACCCAAACTTCTATGCTTCTATGATCTATGGTAAGAAACATACAAAATATAAAGCAAATTTAAAACACAGTGGTTATTCCTTTTGCTATATATGATGTTTAGAACAGAAATCTATTTGACGGCTATTTCATACTGCAATGGACAGTTTGGAAAAACCTACCAGTATTATGTGTGTCCAACAAAGACAGCACACATTGCACTTCATCAACAAGTACAACTTAGCCAGTCTGTCAGCTCTCTGCTAGAGCTAATCCCATTTCTTTGTGGGAATAACGACAAAAGGTTTGCTGAGCTCTCCCTGGGTCTCCCCTAAGTGCCCAGTACATAGTATCATCAGTCAAAACCATCTCCTACTTTGCTGGTTCCAGCCTCAAGTCTTAAAACACCGTACCTACATCACTGCTATTTGATTTTGAAAGACATGAAAGAATGCAGTACAAATGTGTGAAGAGTAAACATGTTTGCTCTAGCAAATACAAACTTCTAAACACAAGAGGTGAGAGCAGAATCATCCTGTGGTTATGAAATTCTTGCTGATACAGTCATGCAGGATTGAAGAAAGTAAACAAACTGATAACTTAAAATAAATAGCAACAAAAATGTTTAAACTGCTAAAACACATTGTAGGGAATAAAAATGTTTGTAGTTATTATACTGCTTTATAAAAGTCCCCCTCTGTTATCTACATCTTGCAAACTACAGTTTACAAAAAACGTCGTAAACAGATTCTGATTATTTAGTTGTTGAGATTTGCAAAGGTAAACAAGACTCTGAAGCATCTGAACAAATGTGGAACTCGCATTGTTTGCATCTTAGCATTATGTTCATTATAAACACCTACAAAAAGCCAATACTTGGCTGTGAAGCTGAACTGTGTATCATCTCCTTTTCTGAGAACTGGGGCTATCACTGCAAAGCATGTTGGTGCATTCTAAGCCTTGAATAGAAAAAAGGAAGAGATCATTAAATTATAATCTCCCTACACAATTGGTATAAGCATTTCCTACCAACAGGATTAGTATGAATGCAAGATCCCAGAATAAAGCTGCTCAGCAGTGAGGATGGCAGTTTAGTGTCTAGTAGATTTGATTTCTTCGAAAATCCTGACACATCATAATAGCAAAATCCTATTTACTGTAGCAAGCGGGATGGATAATACTATTTAACACCTGGTATAGGATGTGCCATCAGCTCACAGCTTTGTGCTCTGTGTGCTCATCTTACCTTAAGGTTAATGCTCCTTGACAGCCTATTTGGTAAGTAGAATCCCCAAATTAAGTGCCGAACCTACGATTTGCAAATCCTTCCTCAAAATTTAAGTCATGAAAAAATGGATGCAGATAAGATGATCACATTTCTAGAACTTATGTCTATATTCTTGGGCTCCGATCTGGCAGTAAGCCCTGCATGGTGCAGGAGTCTCACTGCACAAAGGCCACTGACGCCAGCAGGACATGCACAGAAATTATTGCAACGGCAAGGAAGAACTATCAGGACAGTAACTTGTTGACTGCTAGATCTGTAGCATATCTAACACAACGCTGAAACCTCCAAATGCTAACAGAATAATTGTATTACCTTTCACCGTATGCATATTTACGTGCATACGACTCAATACTTACTGAAAGTATTTCTAGGAAACTCACAAGCATAGAAACTTAGCTCGGGTGAGAAATACCCTGATTAATATGGGGATACAAACCGTGCTCACTCACACTGATAAACTAAGTAGTTGTGTCACACGGCAGTGTATTAAAATTCATTCCCTTCTGCTCCTATGACCAGGGGCATAATTCTTGTAATGATGCATAATAGCATTATGAAGCAATGTAACATGAAAATAGTTGGATTTGCTGAAGAAAATTTGAACTAGGGAGAGCTGCATCACTCTTGAAGTGACAGCAGCAGGCAGATACACCTCATCATGAATGTCTGCATGAGGTCAAACCTACAGGCAGAAGAGGGAGCAAAAATATTCTAAGGCAAAAGCAACTGGGTGAAGGAAGGACAGGGTGTCAGCTGCTCTGCAGACAAGATGAATGCAACTGTTGATGTTGACTGGAACTTACACGCCACAGCGACATCAGAGTTGCAAGGATGGCTATGAAGTCTATAGCCAATGGGGCTTGGAATTGACATTGAAACCAGTGGCACAACGGAAGGATGACGGACGTGGAGGAGCTGAACAGAACAATGATGAGTCCAACAGGACACAAGTGTGTGATTCTCTGTGTGTGGATACACACATGAGACTATGTTAGAGAAAGAAGCCATAGGCTTGTTCTTCTAGGTAGCAAGCTACTCAACCTGCCCGAGATGTTATTTTCCTTTTGCTTGCTCTGCTATTTTAAAAGAAAAATCTAATGCTTTAAAATACCACTAATGCCACCTTATTACAGTAAATAATTAAGACAATGTAGGGTACACATATGTCAGTGATTTGAATACTGCTATCTCGGGGGGGGGTTGCTGTAGTCAAGAGGCACCATTAGCCTGTCAGCAGACAATGAAAAACACCGGCAAATTTTTCTCAAAGCTTAATGTGCAAACTCTTAAATAACAGCTTTGCATCCCAGTCAGATATACAGATATACTGTAGCATGAGAAGGTTATTCTTTAACTCCTTTGTTAAACTATCTCATTTTGCTTTGCTGCTGTGGAGCATGTAATAACTCATAGCTTATATGCTATCTTTGACCTAGAAACACTGGCAGCTGTTAAGGGAATCGCTGGGTTTTTGGAAAGTATCAAAAGGTTTTTAGCACATAAACCAAATTTATGAACAGATATTGCCCTGGAGAATAGAATTGTTTATGTTTTAGTATCACAGCTGTCACTGGCATACAGTTATTTTGTCCTGTATTAATCCTCTGTAAAAGGTTGAGCATCTTCACTCAGTCACTGAAATATTTTATAATTGACAGACTTCATCTGGCACTGAATATGTATAGTAATTTTCTTCATAAGGAGCACACTGTGCTGACACTAATCTGTTCTGTTGTCATCTCCCTTTATTATCAACGTCTGCATTGTTTTTTCAGCAGCATTGAAGAACACAAATACGAAGCTTCTAATTGAAAAGGCTAAGTAATCAAAAAGCCAATTAATCATACAGATGAGCTCTGACACTCAGTGATGCAACAGACAGAAATACTACATACATATAACTGAAGTATTTCTAAAGTGGAGTTATTTGATGTAAGAATGATCTGAGGATGTAATTAGCATTCTTTGTCACAGGTGACAGACTCACATTGACATTCCTTCATACTGACATTGCTTCTCCGGGCCCCACTGGCTCCGCTCCCGCCTTACCTCCCGTTCTCATCCTTTCTCTGTTGAACAGTCCATACTCTGACTTTGTGTACTTTTCACTGAAATCAGGACACGTTTAGGAACAAATAAGCAGCCTATTACTGTGCTCTGTAATTTCCAAGACGTTAGGCCTTTCCAGACCTTCCTTTTTTCTTAAAGCTCTATTTCCATCCCAACGCTCAAAAATCACCAATCCCGAAACTCACAAATAACCTTAATAATGGCTGCAGGCACCAGCCTCAGTGAAGCTGGGATTGCAGGAGACACGACCTCTCTGCTTTTGCAGGTTTTCATTCTGTAATCTCCACGCCTCTGAAAAAGTTCAAAGCCAGATTTGGAGCACGGAGTTCGTCTCCTTTCAGAGCTCAAACAACTCTCTTTTTTGTGTTGAAGAGATATATATGCACATGTACTTTGAAAACAACCCAGATGACAACTCGGCAAAGCAAAGGTTCCTTAGCTTACAAATAAAAAGTCAGAATGAAAAGACAAGCCTTAATATCACGAGAGCTCCACTGTGAAGACAAAGCAAACATCGTCCACGGCATAAGGCAGTCAATTCAGAACTGCCTGCTGCAGTCCTGGAGGCTTCCAAGTCCAAGAAGAGAAAGCAAGAGATGGCAGAGTTCACCTATTTCACATCATTTGGGGGATGACACTTCAGTAGTATGCAAATATGGTTATTTAAAGTTCATTATCTCACCTGCACACAACAACGATACACTCACATGCACGTTAACGTGATTCCACACGGGAAGCATTCATTTAACAAGAGCAAGCGAAGGCACTGTATCAGCGATCTACTTTAACATTAAAAATAACAGAATAAAATCTTATTTGCTGCATAGCGTCTTAGAAAGGTAAAAGAAAAGCTTTCAGACAAAGAATTATTGTTTATCACACAACCTTTGCCATGAATTACCGCAGTACTACTCGTGTCGTAATGATAAAATGGAAGGCCGATAACTAAGAGCAGAGGTACAACCACTCTGTAAGAAGCCAGCTCGGATGAGATAATGCAGACACTTTTTCCTCTAACACCAGCCAGTTATTTAAGAATAAGCAAGGTATTCTGTTGGGTTTTTTTTGCAAAGGAATTTAATTTTTAACTGTTTAAATAATGCACACTTTTAGAATCATTAAACTAATTTACCCTCATCCTTTCAAACTATTTTTCATTGCCAAGAACATAACTTCATTAATGTCATCTTCAAAAAGGTAGGACAAAACACTGAGACAGTATCTGATATGCCTAGGACAAAACACTGAGACAGTATCTGATATGCCCTCTATTTAAAATATTCATTAAGACCAATTATAACACAGATAATTCATGCAACATGCTCTTCTTCCTAATCCATAAAAATAAGGGTTTTTTCTTCTATCCTTCTAAGCTGCATAAATGAATATATATCATATTAATACAGTTTTCAAAACTAACTGAAAAATAATCCAAACTAATCAACAATAGGTAGGCTCAGGAAGAAGGCAGAGGGGGAAAGGAGACAAATGTATTCAGGCTGAAGGTTACAATCAACTTGGGATCTAGAAAATTATGACAGCAGTAATTATTCGAAATTCAGAACCTATAAAATAATAACCTATAAAGAATAAGAATGTTAACAGCAATATGTTAAAACATTTCTTATTAAATACATTGTAATCTCTTCACACAGCTTACCACTGCTCTATACAAATTAGTTTTAAGTCTACTGTGAAAAAAGATACAGAAGTGCTTTTAAACATGGCAGAAACAACTTGCAATTAACATTAAATTCTCCACGTCCTGGCGGCTTCTGGAGGAACCACCAACACCACCCAACAAAAGCAACTGTAGATCGCAACGAAAGCAGAAATTCAGCATGTGTCTGCACACTTCAAGTGCAATTTTAAGATTACTGGGTGATACTCATTTACTTGCGGCGCCTCTTTATCAGTGCTGGTATAAAAGTAACCTCGTTAGGATTATTTCTGCGTATGTAATTACTATGACACATGAAATCTCACTGCAAATGTGAGAACCTAGTCAGTTAGTAAAGAAAACAATATTCTCAACATTAAAGCCTCCATCTTGTCAATATTAAGCCAGAAACAGTAGCAGTTAATAATAAAAAAAAAAAACCCTTTGGCCATAGTTCTAATCTTTATCCCCTTAGAAAAGTCATCTTGTTTAACAGTAAAACATAACCAGAAAGTCAGTAGCAGAAACGAACTGAGAACTCTTCATTAAAAGGGGAAGAAGGCTTACCCTTTCTTCCAGCCGAGCCAGCTGCTCTTTGTAGTAGGCATCATGCTTCTTCAGTTCTCTGTCTTTCTCTTCCAGCTGCTTGGCCTAAAAAAAGAAATAGAAAAGATAAAACTGGATGAAGAAAGACTCTCACTTGCAAAGCAAAACATCTACTATAAATTGTACCAGTAAGGAATATACAGTGATTGAGAACGGCAGTCTATTAGCTCTTGCCAAACAGTACATTAATAAGATGATGATTGCTGCATTGAAAATGTAAAGAGATTGTCTATTGTACTGGGTTTTTTCCTTCCCTCCTCAACAGCTGTGCCACAGTTTGTCCAAATGTATTTGGAAACGTCACGAAGACAGAACCAAGCATATCCTGCTGAGATTAATCTTTTTTTTTTTTTTTTTAATTAACTTTGCAGATCACTTCTGAACTTAGGGAAACTTGCTCAAGCTACCAAACAGAATATACACAGAGCCTAAGTATTTAACTTTTTTATTAACTAAGTGGACATTTTGACATGAGGAAAGCTGAACTTGCATTCATACATTTGTAGACAGTCGTAAAAATTCTTTTGAAGTAGTTGTTTTTTCTCTAAAACCTCGGTTCAGGAATGTATTTAGCATGTGCTTAATTCTAAACACATGAACGTTTAGAAAGAACCAAATGCTTGCATATTTGCAAAGGCAAATCTAAAAAGTACATCTAAAACTCCGCTGTCCTCTTTAATTAGTAATCATTCCTCTGGAAACTCCTAGATCGGCTGAAGGATCCAACGCAGTAAGCTGAAACTCTTTACTGTAGGATCACTCCCGTGGCCAGTAACTTAAAATAATACAGAAGAATTTTGAATATCTGGCTTCTGAATACTAATATGACTTGTGTGTTCATTTATGAGACACTGCTTCCAGCACTACTGAGCGAGTTGACCTTTTTTTTCATCTGTAGTATGTTGTAATATGTAGTATTAAGACGACTGACTCATCAAGAATTCTACAATACATTAAAAGAGTGCACAGGCACACAGAACACATACAAAGCTACAAGTCCTCCAGAGGAAATATTAGACAAGTGATTTTTAACAAGCTATGGAGGATTTAATGTCTGAATTATAAGCACAGATTCATTCCAGGCTCATAATGTTTTAATAATAAAATATCTTTAGTGACTAATTATTATCTAATTACTAATAATTATCTGATAACTATCAGTGGTCATTACCACAATTGCCTGTTCAACTTTGGTCATTTACCTCTAACGTTATTTTCACCCAGGTACTGACACTACAAAGCCAACTGCAAAAAACCCCTATTTTAGCAGCATCGCATAATGGTAAACTCTTGTACTTTCACTACTTAAGATGGTATCTCCACATCACGCTCATAGAAGCATGTCAGAAAACTTATTTACATTATACATTGTGCTATACTTGTTCTATAGGTACAGGACTTAATTCTCTTTGTAAAGATTTGCACTGTTTTTGCAGGCAGATGAAGAATAAAATAATAACTTTGGATTTTTGGTTGTTCCTTACTTAAGTACTTACCTTTTTTTCTATATCCTGAAGCATGTAAAAAAAACAAAAAGTCAAATTCAATTTATTATATAATGGTGAATAGAAAGAATGCAGAAAAATGCATGCATGTCAGGTGTATCTGTGATTTAGAACAATGCAGAAAACTACTTGGAAGTTCTTTTTAAAATAAAACTTCACCAAAAATATCCCTGCTCTACCAAAAACACACAGACAATTTTTAATTCTACTTGGATGAAGCAAACCTTGCCCTCCGCCAACCACCTCATCTTCAGAATATTGCCGTGAAGCACACGCTACAGCCCTGCCCACCACCATTTAAATCACCCTTTATTCACTACAGAAAACTAATTACAGGTTTTCCCAAAGCTGGTTACACTAAATATTCAACAGCCTAACTACCATCCTTGGTATTGATCACAGTTTTGGTTTTTTCTACATAATCCCTGTATCAGCTCACAAAACTTCCTCTTGCCGTGGTTATAGAAACAGCTAAAAATCCATTGCAGGTCGTGCCTCCCCAAACCATCGTCTCCCAAATGCCTAACAGAAGACATCAACATTTAGTCGTGGTTACCTATACACAAGTATTTTATGTATTACCGCCTCACGATCCCTAAAATATTTGCAAACTGAAGGACATTCCTTTTGTGCAAGTGGAGTTAAATAAGCCAGTGACAAAGAAAACGTAAAATTAATGTTCCATAATGCTCATGAGAACTCGGTTAAGTTTTAGTTCTTACAATTCAATAGTGTTTCACACGATTCTATCGATGACCCATGCAAGGGCATCATGACTTAATTCACTCGCCCCATTACTGACGATTCACAAGGGCAGAAATTTTCACGCTGTAAAAACACAACAGGTCAAGGGCACACTAATGACAGATGAAACCCATCGTCTCCTCCAGGCCCAGCTGAACATCTAGCATCAATTCTCTCCATCTCACAGAAATAAACGTTAGCAGGAGATTAACTGATCCTTCCTCTTTTAGATAAAAACAAGTGAAAGAACGAGTCAATCTTCGCAACTGCCGCAAATCATTTTATGAAGATGCCAAACCCCCTGAGATTCAACCCAAAAAATCCCTTGCCAAACTCCTCATACAACAATGCTAAAAACACCTATTTTGTTTTAACGTGATGCATAGCTGAAGACTGTACCACACTACAGCTGTGTTCCAATCCATAGAAAACATTGCTGCTCCTCTGCATAGTTTTTCCATCTTTCTTCTTAAACACAAAATTGTGGTTTCTCCATGTTATGTGGCTATTAATATAACCACATATATAGCTACTACTATTTTCAACTCAATCTCCTGCAGTCTGCACGTTATAGCGCTGAGGGATTTAAGACGCACTCATCAAAAAAACTCACATCGCGCTGGCTCCATCCACATTAACCACAGTTTAATGTTCAAATACTGTTGTTGCTACTACTGCTTTTCATTTCATGATTTGACCAGGACACACTCAAATCTAGTCTATATAAAGTAAAAAAAAAAAACAAACAAACAAAAAACAAAACCAAAACCATGTGGACATCTGGCTTTTTTAAAAATTAAAACTCTAGACAGGTGAATTAGAGCTGGCTTAGATATGAGCTCTGAAAGTGTTTGAAGAATTTCAAGAAATTTCAACTGGATGAAGATAAACTCTCAATGACAAGGAAAGCAACAACATTCCGAGAAAGATGTCCCCAAACCTCCCTTAACAGGACATCACAAGCTGCTCACAATTCTTCATAAAACAGAAATATAGAGCATTAAAGACAAGAAAGTTGAACAAAAAAACCCCTAACTAAAAGCTCCCAAATCACACGGTATATAGCTCAGAACATCTCTGTAACAGAGGAGCTCAAACAGAAAATATTAATATAAAGAAGTGCAACTTCAAAAATTCTAGAATGTTGATTTTGACTAAATTACCATGAGACACTCTTGGTAGTAAAGTATGCTTCAGCTCTCACACTAGAGACAAACTATGTTTAAGCTGGATCATTTAAGACACTGCATCTGCAAGTCATACGCCTGGTATTATCCTTTTACATGGGTCAGCACAAAGAAAGCAAAAAATGCTAAAATCTAGCATTAAATAGAATTAGTAGCTTTAAATGTCCATATTTATACAAAAATTTGGAAACAGATAGGTAAAAAAATACAATTCTGTAAGAAAGAATTGCTTTTGAGATTCACATCCACTAAGCTGCCTTTGTAGCTCGTATCGATACAATTAAGCCTGGGACAGCCTTGTGTCAGCGAAACTTTCCAGAAGACCTGCATGGGACTCTTACTTTACATTCTTTTAAATTTAAATTTCTTTTATATATATGAAAGACAATATGAGCAGGGGAATGCAAACTACACTTGTTCGAGGGAGGGGGTTCTGCCCCTCTGCCCTG
>NW_010564174.1:50773-51013 GCF_000687285.1 Phaethon lepturus
GCTGGGGGGGCTCAGCCTGGAGCAGAGAAGCTCCGGGGAGACCTTCCTGCAGCTGCCAGGGCTGAGAGGGGCTGATAACAAAGACGGGGAGAGACTTTCAGCAGGGCCTGTTGTGACAGGACCGGGGTAATGGTTCTAAACTGAGGGTAGACTCAGATCTAAGGAAGACATTTTTGACATGTGAGGGTGGTGAACCCCTGGCCCAGGTTGCCCAGAGAGGTGGGAGATGCCCCATCCCTG
>NW_010564174.1:51100-71610 GCF_000687285.1 Phaethon lepturus
TGGATGAGCTTGAAAAGACCCTTCCAACCCAAACCATTCGGTGAGTCTACGATGTCCACTGGGATGCATTTTTTTTTCTCCTGGAAAGTTTGTTTTGCCATGGAAAGTTTGTTAGTTTTTGGGGTTCGGTTTCCTGCTCCCCAAAATAACTGGTGATCAAAACAGCCAGATTTCACTGCACTAAGATATAGGGATTTCGGGGTTTAACCCCAGCTGGCAACCAAGCCCCACAACAGCCGCTCACTCGCTCTCCACAGCAGGATGGGGAGAGAATTGGAAGGGTAAAAGTGAGAAAACTCGTGGGTTGAGATAAAGATGGTTTCATAGGTAAAGCAAAATCCACGCACACAAGCAAAGCAAAACACGGAATCCCTTCACCACTCCCCATGGGCAGGCCATCTCCAGGAGAGCCGGGCTGCATCACACGTAATGGTGACCTGGGGAGACAGACGCCATCACTCCGAACGTCCCCCGCCACACCAAATGTCCCCCCACCCCTTCCTCCTCCTTCCCCCAGCTTTATATGCTTTTACATGACACCGTATGGTCTGGAACATCCCTTTGGGCAGCTGGGGTCAGCTGTCCCGGCTGTGTCCCCTCCCGGCTTCTTGTGCCCCCCGGCCTGCTCGCTGGTGGGGGGGGGGGAGGGGCCGAAACAGCTGGTGGGGTAGGGTGAGGAGCAGAAAAGGCCTTGACTGTGTGTAAGCCCTGCTCAGCAGTCACGAAAACGTCCCTGTGTTATCAACACTGTTTCCAGCACAAATCCACAACACAGCCCAGTACCAGGTACTGGGAGGAAAATGAACTCTGTCCCAGCCAAAACCAGCACAGGGGGCCAAGCAGCAAATTACCGTCACGCTGCTTATTGCCCTGATCCTATCAAAGCTTTTGTATCACTAAATAAAGTAGAAATATTAGATGATAAGAATACTACCTAATAGATTTATTCAAAGATTTGGTTCCCTATATTGTGAAATTAAGTGGAAGATTTGGTAGGCCAGTAAGAAACTCAGAAAAAAAGAAGTTTTTTCTGTATAGCTACCACCCCTGGCATTTGTACAGTAGTGCAGACACAGCAAAGTTTAAAAAAAAAATATTAAAAGATGTATTCATTTATACAGGAGACAATATAAATATGCCAACAGAAGAGAATTCACTGCATAAATAAAAACCTGTAAGGTAATATTATATTTATGGGGCCACAGGAACATGATCAGTGAATATCAATTAGCCGTAACAAAATAATTAACAGTAGCCATGTATTCAATTAGCTGAACGCTGCACTTTAGTTGTAAATAAGATACTGGAACAGGTTCATTGCTTCTTCACAAAGTAGCTCTAATAAACAAAGCGTCTGCCTGGGTGTTACTTAGAAAACAGCTTCAGAAGGTCACCTTCGAGAGGCAGACCATCTTCCCAAGACAACCCAAAATTAAAATCCAAAAATAGATCACTAATATTAAATGCAGGTTCTTCAGAATCACTAGGAAGTTGGACCAAGATTTAAAGGCCAACCTGGGTTTCCTTTCCAAAAGTAGTGCCTGGATTTAGCACGGCACTGGTATGAGTTTCCGTCATCGGAGTGTATACAGAGGGGTTAAAAGATGGAATTTTGGTCCGGGGATGGACACTGGGTGAGAAGTAGATAGCCGAGAAAACCGCAGCGGAGGGGTTAACAGATGGAATTTTGGCCTGTGAGAAAACCGCAGTTAGCACAGGAGAAAACGGATGGCTGGGTGAGAAATAGATACTATGCTGGGTGAGAGGAAACAGCCCAGAGAGATAAGAAAGTTGATCAAGGCGAGGGGAGGATGTGGAAGACGTGCAGTAATGGAGGAATATAAAGCACAATTCACAATTTTGTTTGCCTTGCAACATTCTGCTCTTGGCTTGAGCATGGTTGATACCTGACTGCTGGGTTATGGTAATATGCCGCGTGAACAAAGCCTGCGAACCAACAGACGGATGGCTGTGGCGCGTGCAGCGCGTCTGGCCAGCGGGCGCGTACGTCATAGGCTCCCTGTGTTGAGAGGTGGCAACCGAGGCGTGTTCCGACACTCGCTGGCCACGTGTGTCGAAACCCAACCCTCTGCAAATGTATAAATACCGGGATTTCCTGAAGGGCAGTGGGCGAGGTCACCGTTGCCTCCGTGGGGACGCCCACGTAACGCTGGCACCTACCGACTGCTGGGCTGAGCTCGCGGCGCAGGGCGACACAAGAATGTACAGATGGTCCATCTTCCTCACAGTCCTTGGGCTGGTAAGACAATTGCTTTGCAAAACACCCTTAGTGTAATGCATGTCTGTAGTTAATAAAATGCTTGTTTTTTCCCCGTGTAGCCTATGTATATGTGTTTACCCTTCTTGGGAATCCTCGAAATCACCCTAAAACAAGGAGAAACAGATGTCTAAAAAAAATTCCCACACGTGGCCTTGTACACGGCCGCAGGGACACTTGCGCAGCACTCCCACGATGAAGCCAAACCCTTCTCACGCTGCATACAACAAACAGAGATGCGTTTTGTCCTTTCCAAGATAGCACAGAGCAAATTGAAAATGAATGTTTAATAATTAACTTCAAAAAAATAAAGGTATCCAGTTAGCTGGATGCAGCAAGGTTGGAGGCGCGTGCAGTCTGTAATTGCTATTCTTTAAGGAGTTGCAGGGGATAAACCATTATCAGGTAATTCAGGAAAAGTCTGTAGGCAGACTTCAAAATCAGCCCTCGAAGCACTTGGCAGTCCCAAGTTTAGAGCTGCCCCTCGGTGCTGGCTCCGAGCTCCAAATTCATTAACATCCGAGTTTACAGAAGAACACCGCTGAGATGGCTTCAGTTTGCATTTTTCTGGCAGAGAAGAATAATCTGCTTCAAAATAAGAGCCCGGTTTTACACTATATTTATAAAGCATCATCAGTCATCGGCAAGTGCTCTGCTTAGGTCTTGCCAAGCTGCTTCATGGTCAGTTCCTCATCACCCCACCAAGAACGTCAGAGCATGAGCTAAGGGGACAACCACGGGACCGGGTCTCGCAAGCCACATTCAGGGCTGCAAGTGAGACCGGGCATCAGGTCCGGGGACTGGAAGAACCTCCTGTCACAAGGGCTTTACAAGATTAAGGGGATTTGCCTGATGAAATGCTAACTGCAGCAATGAGGGCTTTTCTCATGGGAAAGGTCACAGGAAGTATCTACAGGCCTTCAGGCAGGCCCGTGTGCTTTGAAGAAAAGGTTAACTGATTAATAAGCAAAAAAAAAAAGTGGCGGCAGAGGGCTGGCCTTCAGCAGCTCCAGGAGCATGACCATCTCGCAGGAGAACTGCTGGCGGGCCAGGATGGATGTGATGCACCGACCGCAAGAGAGCAGATCCCAGAAAATGACCTTTCACCATTATGTTGCTGGAGATTTTCCATTTGTTTTACAACTTGAGGTTTGCTGGATGAGCATACCTGTAGGTTAAAGCAGGGTGTGAATTCATGAGCTGAAGCAGTTATTCAGCTTTTAACATCCACTACGCCGCTCTGCCCAGAAACCCTTTTGCAGTGGACTACGCTCGCCCATCACGTACAACCCTGTGCACTGACGTTTGCATGTTGATAAAATCTAAGATGAAAAAGGTTCATTACTCGCATACATTATTGTGGTCAGCAAAACTGTGACCTTCGTTCACTGCGTACAGTATATGAATAAAAATGATTCTCTATTTCCACATTTAACGTACGTTGGATTAAAACAGTTTTCAATTTGAACCTTCTATTTCAACATATATACACACACCATTCTGAATGGGCAACAGAAGTAACTTACGGATATTCTTAGGAACATATGCTTCTCCCTTCCCTCTCCATATAATTTCTTTTTGAAGCTATTGCTATTCACAAAAATCATTCCTCACCGCAAAAAATGATCCAAACACATCACTTAGAAAAAACTATGTTAATTTCCACTTGTAAAGGTAGAGAATAGTTATGAATTAGAAACAGCAGCAACAATAATGCATCATAAAATATATTCTTTGACAACTGTAATTAAAACAAGCTTTTGTAATTACCAGTAAATGCGCTACAGTACCTTTTCTAAAAATAATGAAGTCCTAAAAGAATGAGTAGTGCAGATAAAAAAGATCACATTGAGACGAGGCTAATGGTGAAAATTAAAAAATTGAATTTACAAACAAGTTAGGATCTAGTCTATACAGAACATGTGACATTAAGCTTCATTTACTAAATCTAGTTCTAGACCAAAAGAGAAAAACAAATCTACAGTGTGTCAAACAAAAGAGTTACGGATTCCAATTTCTACTATAAGCCACAGGAACACACAACTGAAATCCAGAGGCACATCGCTATCCATCACGGCAGAAATTCATTAATGTTCTTGTCCCAACAAGAAGAGCTTCTCTCACTACGTTAGAAGTAAAAAGCTGAACAAGGAAAATGTGGGGCACCTGAAGAATGAGGTGGATGATTTAGGGAAACTCAAAACAAATAGCTGAGGTACTCAAAGGGACCTCAGGAGGTTATGTAGTTCCTGCTCGAAACAGGGTCAACTAAGAGGCCAGACCTGGTACCTCAAGGCTGTATCCAGCTGGGTTTTGAAAACCTCCAAGCATGGAGACTGAACAACTTCTACTGTGCCTTCTTCATCAGCAAGGACTCCCAGATTCTGCGTGTAGAGACAAGGTTCAAGGAGAATAGTAACAGCAGTACTGAGTCACCAATCACTTCAGAGGACTCCAGGTTCCTTCCAGCTTGAATTATTTCACCTGAAGCTGGTGAGGGGTCTGGAGCACAAGTCTGATGAGGAGCGGCTGAGGGAACTGGGGGTGTTCAGTCTGGAGAAGAGGAGGCTGAGGGGAGCCCTCATCGCTCTCTACAACGACCTGAAAGGGGGTTGTGGTGAGGTGAGGGTTGGTCTCTCCTCCCAAGTAACTAGTGATAAGATGAGAGGAAATGGCCTCAAGTTGCGCCAGGGGAGGTTTAGATTGGATATTAGGAAAAGTTTCTTCACTGAAAGGGTTGTCAAGCATTGGAACAGGCTGCCCAGGGAGGTGGTTGACTCACCAGCCCTGGACATATTTAGAAGACATCTAGATGTGGTGCTTAGGGACACTTAGGGACATGGTTTAGTGGTGGACTTGGCAGTGCTAGGTTAACGGTTGGACTCGATGATCTTAAAGGTCTTTTCCAACCACTATGATTCTACAATTCTATTTTACGATCCTATCCACAAAACAAAAGGCAGAATGACCACACAGTAGTACGAAATTATCACAAAATGAGCAGTACGAGTACTAAAGAAAAGCTGCACTCATCACCAAACTCTGCTCCTCTCTGGGTGAACTGGTTTGTTCAGTTTCAAATCAACAGATTTTGAAGATTTTATTTTCCTGAAACTAAAAATTAAAATACATTCATGACTACTATAGTCATTAGCAATATGCAGAAAAGCCTCATTTCCATCCAGTCATAGTTCAAAGAAAAAACAGATGCTAAACAAATCTGTATTACATATATGCATGTCAACGAGAATAAAAGAAAGGCATGACTTATTTCTGAAACTGTATACATGCTTTTCATTTAACTAATGAAGTCCAAAAAGATCAAACATGTTAAAGACTATCTGTACTGCTGCCAGGTATTTGTAGCAATTCAAATAACGTCTATAACCATTTCTGACAGTTTCTGATGTTTCAGTCGTATGTCCAATATGTACAGTTTTCCACTAATCTTAAAGAAGCAGTCATAGACTGCTCCGTATGAGCCAAAGTGGATTTCTCTATATAAAAATGGAGCAAGAGAACTATTATCCTGTAAAATGCAGGAAAAACAACTGCCAGTAAACAGATTTCAGACTACATTCTACTTCTACCTTTGTTGCTATACCGCTATTGTAGTAAGTCATAGATATTTCTGACCTTTTTTATTGTGTTCAGAATTGATCTAATAATAATTTTACATAAGTACTTTGAAATTCCTGGGTAGGAAAGATAAAGAAAAGGTTTTAGTAAGGACTGTGAGCCAACATTTGATGTACTTCAGAACAATACATCATGTAAAACAAAGGAAAACATAAGGAACCACCACCCTTCCAGAAGGTGTTCTCACTCCAGATCACCACTGAAACCCAAAAACAAGTCAGTAGGAAGAAACCTGCACCTCAGTTGCCTGGTGTCTAAACATTCAGACTAGAGAAAATTTTTAACTCTTCTAAGTTTTCCATCTAGGAACTTTTATTCTTGCTTCAGGAATCCAGCATCTTTTGTCAACACTTTGAATTTATATTATCACATTTTTAAAAGCCACAACTTCTTTTGCCTTACAAACTGAAGATCCATTAGCCTGAAAGTAAACAGTGAAGTAATTCTTACAGATGCTGCACTAATATAAGCACTGAAAACTCAACATCTCATTGAAGCCCACTTCAAAGCCAATCTCATCTGAAATCCCATACAAAACTTACTCTATCCTCTGTTTGTTAGAGATCTAGAAGCGTCCACAGGTTCTCTGCTGTTATTTTCCATCTGCGAGTATCCTACTTCTTGTATTAAATGATCAAAGCTACACACGAACTGTATAATTCCCTTCCAACAGAAGTTGCGTCGTTGGAACTGGCTGCTCGATCTGTCATTCTGGTAACCAATTTCCACTATAGGCAAAAAAATAACGATGCCCAAGTAGGTAAATCCACTTCTGAATACAAAATAAGAGAACATTTCTTTCTTCTCAGCTATTCAAGTTATTGATTTCTGCTTAAGACACAAAATTGAATCGGTTGTAACTACATCAGGTGTTTCTCAATTTGAAAGATACAATATAAGCAGTACCTTCATTTTCAGATGTTCAAGAAGGCACTACTTAAAAATATCTTTAAGACAATAGATTAACTGTATTTTTTTTCAGATCTTGTTAAATTGAACTCTTCGCTTTAGTAATAAACAAACCATGAAAACTCATTGACTCTCTCTGAAATAATGCAGCCATACTGTTTACCATTATTCCAAAACAGAGAGATTTTCCTTATCTGCTTGATAATAAAAGAACTGCAAGTAGTAGATGATTTAAGACAGAAGTTTTAACTCAGAAACAAACTGATCTTTTAAATGGGGCATATGACTTAACTGTGAAATATTTCGGTATTTAACCTCAGCGTTGCCAAAGGAGTATCATTTTGGTCAGTTTTGGGAATGCTACAGCTTTTACAAAAGATCTTCTCCCATCAAGATATACAAAATACCCACATGGTAAAGAAAATATTTATAGCTAATTGGTATGCCGTATATATCATGGCTATACAAAATTTATGCCAATGAAAAAGTCATTGCTTTTTAAGTTCTTCTGTTTTGTTCTTTGCAGCACTTCAAAAACTTCAATCAAGCAAACAATAGGACAGTTCCACAGTTCTTTTCATCGTATCACTATTTAACTGTGAAAATTCTATGTGATTAAAAAAAGTTATTATACCGGTTTAAATTATTAAATACAAACTAAGATCCAGCAAAGCTAGAAAGCAAAGCCTTGGGAAAGTGGGCAGAAATGGCAGGAAGCATGTGTGGGAATCCAGCAAGATTTCATGCTCTTTGTATTTTAGTTAGGAAATTATAATGCTGGTCTTTCGGAAATTTCTTTAAAGTTTTCACAACTTACTCTGAAATAAACCTACACGGGAATTACTGCCTTGAGTAGAATACCTCTGAAATGAGCAGAGATTGATTTATATATTGATTATTGGTGAGCATCCTCCTTTTGAATAATCCTGTAACACGTGTCATTGAATTTCTGTGTCCAACTTCCATTCATTGCACTTTTATTTCTCTTCTCATTTGATTGCAAAGTCTCTAGGGCAGACCCTGGAACTCACTACACATCTGTGCAATGTTTAACATAATTACACTTCAAGCTCTGCTGGCATTTGTGTTATTCTAACAGAAATAAGCAATATTCTAAGCACAGAAAATATATAAAAATATATAAAAATATATAAAATTGATGGAAAAAGCAGACATACAAGACAGTCAGGGAGGTAAACACTTGACTTTTGTAACAAAGGACCATGCTGGAAAAACAAATGAAAATAATTTAAAACAATTTTTGAAGCCCTGCCCAGTTCAGATGGTATATATCTGAGTGTCCTAGTAATTTGGGACTGAGCAACCAGAAGAACCCCAAACTTATAAATATCATTTATTAATTGGAGGCAGGAAATATATTTAAGAGAGGGTATGATGCTAACATTTCCATTCCTTACTCTGACATCCTTGTCATGTGAATTTGTTGACGCAGTATCTCGAGTGATTAACACAGCAGGGCAGAGACTGGCTGTTACAAAAACATGGTTCTGCATTTCACTATAAATTTTTCTCGCAATACGAAAGAATGAAACAGTTGCCTAATGGGATATTCAAAAATAATTCAACATTGCCTTACACAACAAAAAATGTAAAGCAAATAATCATAAGATCCAATGAAATGCTTAAAGGTTTAATAAAAATTACTGGATAGAAATGGCCAAAAAGATCAAACCAGAGATTACGTGGTCAATGTCCCACCTTTGAGGCAGTTTACAACTGAGATAACTTCAGTCATCTACAGAAAGGGATATGTTAAGATGATCACAACTGGAAATAATCTCAATTCACAAAGACCACGTAGAACATCACAAGAAACTGTTTAAGTTACCAAGCACCCTGAAGTCAGGTAGGATCCAGTGAGGACAAATGGAAAATGATACAGCTTGGAAGCGAAAGCCTGCACCAGCCACATGAAGCATTTTTATTCTGACTGTAAAGCCCCAGAGAAAGACTTTATAATCCTACAGGCAAGCCAATAAAAACTTGTCCCGTGTGTAACAATAGCCAAATAAAAACAGAAAGAGATTTATGAAGAAGAAGCGAAAGAGAAAACTGCACCACTCCGAGATCGCATTATTTGGCATAGACTAAATAAATTCTCAGATCCTCCCAGAGCTCTGGTCACTACAGCCAAAAGCTTCAGGGAAGAAAGAAGATGGAGATACATAAAGACTGTGTACAGAGAAGGGTATGTGACAGAGGTATACAAAATAATTAAATGTTCAGAGAAGGTGAGTCAGACTCTCTTATTTACTCTCTTCTTATAATACAAGACCGAGGAGATATTCAGTGAACAGTGAAATTGAAAAGCTACAAATTTGAAACCAATTAAATGCATAATTAACCTGCAGAACTCATTGCCACAAGTTATCAGTGAAGCCAATCGCTTAGCAAAATCCAAAAAAGTTGAGATGTTTGTATTAACTGTGAAAACAACCACAGTTTTATCTTTAAGGTAGCTGAGACACTGGATTCCCTTGAGGACTGTAAACCTCATCATCCTGACAACAATTAAAAATATTGAAGTCTGTCATGAATCAATTATAAGAGATTAGGAGGAAACTCCCTGTCCTTTTTGTACCACCTGTATGTTACAAAGTGCCTCCAGAGAACTACTCTGGTTTTTGTGGCATATGGCAAAAACCATTATTTGAGTCAAAAATTTCAGCCACTTTCAGTCAGCTGCTGCGATGCTGTGTGTACATAACCAAGAAAGAAAAAAAGCCCGAAATAAGCCTTGCCAACTTTTTTCTTTCACAATCAAGACGACAACTTATATAGGGATTGCGCAGATCCATACAGAAAGCTTCAAGAAGTCTTCTTGAAGAACTGCCCTCATTTGTTTGTTGGTAACAGCTAAACAGTATAAGGAACCGATGTTAAATGGAACTCAAGGTATAAAACAAAACAAAACATTTAATCAGCCGGGGGGGGAAAAGCTAACAAGTAAACTTAAATACTGCTGAGACAGAAACCAGAATGCCAAACTGGTTCAAATGACTTGTGCAGAAAGAAAGCCTTCAGAGTTTCTCTGCTTAGCAAATTTCCTACCATTAGCCTTATTGTTCTTAAGACAGAGAAATCTATGCAGCAAAAAGCCCAGTTTTCCAGCCTGAAGAAGACAAAAAGTGCTGAGAAGCACATTGAAGATGACGGCAGTGGATCCATGCTCTGAGCTGACTGAAGCAAACAAACACTGATGGCTTCTCTAGCCTCTTCCTTCCCATTTCTGCTATTCTTCTCGTCACCCAGAATCACAGAATCATTAAGGTTGGAAAAGACCTTTAAGATCATCAAGTCCAACCATCAACCCAACACCACCAAGCCCATTAAACCATGTCCCAAAGTGCCATGTCTACACATTTTTCAAACACTTCCAGCGATGGTGACTCCACCACCTCCCTGGGCAGCCTGTGCCAATGCTTGACCACTCTCTCAGGAAAGAAGTTTTTCCTAATATCGAGTCTAAACCTCCCCTGGCGCAACTTGAGGCCATTTCCTCTCGTCCTATCGCTGGTTACTTGGGAGAAGAGACCAACTCCCACCTCACCACAACCCCCTTTCA
This sequence comes from Phaethon lepturus, assembly GCF_000687285.1. Taxonomy (NCBI): domain Eukaryota; kingdom Metazoa; phylum Chordata; class Aves; order Phaethontiformes; family Phaethontidae; genus Phaethon; species Phaethon lepturus. The sequence goes on from NW_010564174.1 coordinate 61,513, forward strand.
GGTAGTTGTAGAGAGTGATGAGGGCTCCCCTCAGCCTCCTCTTCTCCAGACTGAACACCCCCTGCTCCCTTAGCTGCTCCCCATAAGACTCGTGCTCCAGACCCACCCAAACACACGTAAAACCAGCAAAATTGTCACAGCTGTAACTTACACTCTGCTACGACACCGCAGCTGCCTAAACATCTATCAAGGGCGAGTATAAATTAGGACTGTAATTTCAATCTAAACAGTAAGTCGTCAATCACTTCAAAATCAAATACTACCACTGTACGGACTGAGTGGAAATGGATGAGAATGTCCCACTATGATCCACCACTAGAAAAACTATGGTTTTTCATACCGTTTATTGCTGTATCTCAAATAGAGCAGCTCAACCTTAGACATCGATTAGGATTCAGCTGTGTTCAGTGCTGCACAAATGCAATATGGACAATTAGCGGAAGGAAGAACACCTGCAAGATTTAATGTAATATATATTCAAGAGATAAGAAGCTAAGAAAAAGTCCACAGACAACAATTAACATCCAATAAGCCACATTTCGGGAATTTTTCCATTCTTCGAAAGCGCAAGTGGTAAAAGGCACAATAACAAATAAGCTAAACTTGTGCTACCTGTTATTATAACTTCCAGAGATGTAAATGTCATCGGCCATCAGGACTATCCTGATACTCACCGCTTTTTGTTTGCTTATAGTTTTAAGCAGAAGAGAATTAGGGCTCCGACGCAAACAGCTTCTGGCTCAAGGGCATTCCCTGTCACTGAGGGCCGACGGAGCGCCCGTACTGCCTCTCGAGCAACGTGACCCTAAAATGGAGACAGCACAGACCTGGGCTGCAGAGGACAGAGCCTGCGCTGTGCCCTCCGTTCAACTCTGCAACCTCAGAAAAGGTTTCTTCACTTTGTTTTTCTCCTTTTTCAGAGTGTCAGTGATGTTTGCAAGGAGTCTGAGGGCTCTCTGTACACTGCTTGGAGAATCACCGATCCACAGGTTTTGTAAAGGAATACTATTATTTTAACATGACCGTTTTATGTTGTGGGTGAGAAAGCTGCAAGTGAAAGCAAGCACTTAAAAGTGCTTTATAGGAAAGTGGTTTCATCCCACTGCTTCAGGAAAATATAAGCTGCCAAGTACTTGTATAATAATGGCAAAAAGACCTCTCTTATATTTTGGGAGTTGCTATAACATGTCAATTTTACACAATCCTTTGCGTACTGCCCAACATTTAGAGTGCTAGAAAGCAAAGCTCTTCTCTGAATTCATGAAGTGGGTTTTTGGGTTTTGTTTTTTTTTGTTTTGTTTTTACTGCATGCTTAAACCTTATTTGTCATGCAATACAGACTGTTCTAGCCCACAGTGAGAATTAGTGCTTAATTTTCTAAACGTGGAGAGACATACCAACTACTTGCAGAAGTAATGTCACTGGTATTTGCATGAAATTGAGAATAGCAAAGAACTGTTAAAATTAGATTAATTCAGAAATGGGAGAAGACTAACAACTTTTCTTTGTCCTTAAAGAGCAAGAAAAAAAAAGATTCTGCAGAACAAAACATGACCTATCATAAATAGGCAAAAGATCTAATAAAATGTTTATTCGTCCCTCCGTATTATGCGTACATGAAACTCTGTTGAGGTTTCAGGTTATGAAACAAGATATGGCTCTGCAGCGAAACGAGAAGAACAGAGGAACCAGGGATCGAAGGACTCCCCCTTGTCTTCCAAGCGCCTTGGTCTGGTGTCAGATTAATACAGAAGTTATGGCGACACGATCAAGGCAGATTGGCTGGAAGATTGACTGAAAATATCAGGAAAGGGATGAACGCTTGTTTTACCACTTTTCTCCCCTCTCACACTGTCTTGTGAATTGTAAGGTGAGCCAAATTTCAGAGACAAACAACAGAAAAGAAATACATAATTGACTTTCTATGCGTTCTTGGAATGTTTTTTTAATACTTCTTTATCCGCGAGTGCAAGCGCCTGAAGCCACTCTAAAGAGATTCTATTTAAATTTTGTGTCAGAGGAGTTAAGACATACAATACAGGTTAAGAGACTCCTTTTTTTTGAAAGGGTATTTCAAAAGAAGAAAAATATTATTTTACCACAGAAAACAAGAAATAATTATTATACATAATACATATTACATACATAATATATATAGCTATATATAATTATCTTGCTACTATCTGCCAGATATCACATCTGCAAGGTAACACAGCTGTTCAAGCTTACCTGACATATATTATACCTTTATTTAATGCCGATACAGGGATGGAGAGGCTGCAGAATTGAATTTCCAACAGAAAACACATTTTTCTTACAACAGGCCTCACTGTGTAGCAATCTGTGACCACTCAAAACTACATAAAAATTATATATATGTGAGAAAATATTCACAGACATCTTCTGGTACATTTATCACCCGGTAGTATGATCCTGCTACATTTCAGTAATTTAAGGAGATGAGGCTCAGTTAGTTATCAAGTGAGACAACACAGCAAAGTCCACGTTGACCAGTGTAGCAACTGGTACAGTTTAATTTAAGTTAGTACCAAATCAGTACCTCAACAAGGTGCTAAGGAAATGCAAGACCATTTTCAAATGGGACATAATACCCACGTCCTAATCGCCTGTCAGTAAAATGTCTAAAGTCCTCCTGTAAAAATCGGGTTCCCCATTCCCCCAACGTCAGCTCTGTTAACTGTGATCTACCTCTCCAAATTCAACAGGCAGTCTCCGGCAACAACTATTTTTCACTTCTTTCTTTATGCTCTTGAGCACTATTAGACGTCTGCCACATTCTACTTTCACAGCCTCAATTTATAGGTGGGGGAAGCAATATATTTACATGCAGAAATGTATTCAGGCTCTGAAATACTGACAACCTAACTGCGGTAGAAGCACAAGGGTTATTACTGCCGGTGACATACAGTCCGAGCCCAGCTCAGACACACGCCGAAGGAGAGATGGAAGCATGAATCTATGTTATGCAGAATATCACCACAGATGCATAAATTCAGCTCCTATAAACTAAAATTAAAGAGACACTTGTTTACTTTTATGAAACCTTAATCTGCAACACATAGTGAGCAGTATTTTTTTTTAATGGTGGGGAAATAGCCCCACATCTCCTCTTACTTAACTGGAGTCAATAAAAAAAAGCAGTTTCCCCTGAAATTTAAACTGTAAGGGTTTACTACAGTAGAAAAAAATATAATTTAAAGACAAAACTACAGGGGTTTTTTAATTCTGTAACAAAAAGACCCAAAGCCACATGGTTCAAGGACCACGTAAACAGATCTGCTTCATCAGTCAGACTAAAAAAACCCCAAAACTGGAGATAAAATTAAGAGAGCAATTATCAGATTGGAACCTGCCTGTTCAAACCAGACGACCTTTGGATTCACTATATTTATTTTTTTTTAACTCAAGCTGCAGATCTGTGCTAGCATCAGGTAGTTCTGCTGCTAGTCTTGTCTTCTGCACTTGTGGTCACCTTTCCTCCTTCTCCCCTGCACCGACACCCAGAGAGTTCCCCCCCACCCCCAAGTATATTACTTCACACATATGTGTGTGTGTGTATCTACATATTTATATATTTTTATGTATGTATATACACAAAGCCCCCTTTTCCTTCATACCTTGATCTCAAAAATCACAATATACAGTGAAGACCTTAGATGTTCATTCTCTAAAATATCAAAAGATTTCTACAAAATACTACAAGAAAATTTTTAATTGACATTTTCTTAAAAAGCAGTTTCTTTATGAACCCGAAACCTTTTTCCATTCATATCCATGTATAAGGCTTCCAAACGATACCAGGATTGTATCTGAATCGAAATACAGAAAGAGCACCAGTAGGGAGAGAATGGTGTACATAAATAACAGCAAACAAAATTTTTAATATTACCAGCATTTTTGTGAAAATACTTAACTACAAATCTACCAGCGAATTTAGCAGGACCAAGACTAGACCTAGATACTTCTGCAGGGTTTTTCCGTTTGTTTTTAATATTAGGGGGAGTATCAGACACGCTGAATATTTGACTAATCTTCTCTTTGTTCAGCTCCCCAAAAAATTTCATAGCCTTAACACCAGCACTCCCAAACTGCTAAACAGTGGCAACAATATCTATTTTAAATGCATTTTTTTTGCAAAACAAAAGACAAAATCAGTGGACAGACAGACAAAGATCTGGCCTAGCAGTTACAGGCTCAAAAAAATAACGTGCATAGAAACAGCACAAGCTAACAGACCGGGGAGCGCAAGCACAGGCACACCCAGGGTCTTTTGAGCCAGGTAAGAGCAATAGCTTTTATCATCGTATTCCCTGAATATAACTTAGCTTTTCTGTCTAAAATGGACGGGAGGAATAATTCTGACAAATATTGCATTCCTCTGTGTGCCTGGTGACATATGCAGGCTTCACAAGCAAAAAGCCATTCATCTGAGGCTGCGTACCAGAGAGGGCTTGGGTAAAACTGCCGTCGCAGCTAATCTCCTGCTCCAGGCTACCTGAACCTCCTCAGATGTTATTCTCAGGTTAAAACTGTGATAAATTACGAAGACGCAGTAAAGCAAGAAATACGGAAGTATTTATTAAGGGCAAAATGGGAAAAACCAGTAGGAACCTGCAGCAAAATGTGGAGGGCTGATACAATCCTCCCCCTGAAGGCTACAGAAGATCTAAAAGTTTCATGATCTGGCCGGGAAGGTGGGTGAGGAGGTGGAAGGCGTATGCCTCCCAAAGTCAGCGACAGAACCGGGGCTGGCACCCAGCTGCTGCTGGCCATCACTGCTGGGGGAACCACAACTCGTGCTAGAGACGAGGGAGCTGATTTTCTCGCGTTTCCGCAGGGATGAACGCCCAGCCCTGCCTCGCCAGTAGAGCGAGCATCATGCACGGAAGAGCACAACGTTGTGCAGCTCTGCAGCGTGGGGGGTCCGGGACACTGAAGCAAGAGGCTCCTCCATACCTGACTTCGCTTGGTTAAATGCTCATCTTTGAACGTAAGCATGGCAAATGGAAAGCAGCAGGGCATCGTTTTATAAAGTTAAATAAACTGTGGATGGTAATGCAGCTTGCAAACTGGACAAGGTAAGGAGGTGGGCCAGAAGATGACCCCTTCCACTTTTTCCAGCAACTTTCCTCTTCCAGCAACTGACCCCCTCAAGGACGGCATGCAGGAGATGAGAAAAACTTTTTCAGTCTACACAAGCTCTGAAACTGAGATTTATGATATGCCATCAAGGAAAACTACCAAAAAGGAGAAAAACAAGCAGAAATTATGATAGCGCCAGGAGAAAAGTTTCAGCTAAGGGTCTGAGGGTGCCTGGCAGCACTAGATGAGGCTGCTGGACACTGTCAAAGGACATTGATAACAAAATAGCAAACTATGGTTTGAGAAGCTGATTTATCAAAGCACACTTCTGAGTTGCAATTGGGGGGAGGCTCTTGGGAGTTTTCTTGTTTTCTGGTGGATTTTTTTTTTTTATAAGATACTGATGAATTTCCTTAAATTAAGATCACCCACACCATGAAGAAGAGAAAAATACAGTCATGCTGCTATTTTCTTCATGATGTCTGAAGTAAAACTATTTCTAATATTTTCAGAGCGAGAAAAAAAGATATGAAATGTTCAGAAATTCATAATTACTCTTGTAGGCAATTCAAAGATTGCCTTGGTATTAAGAAAAAAACACAAAACCTCTGGATAAAAAGGAATAAAAACATCTAAGAGACTAAGTTAAATGGAATAGGTTAATAATTTGTATTATCTTATCACTAAGGTTTATACAGTCATAAAACCATAATGGCAAGGAAATTTAGATTTAAAAGAGAAGTTATGTCTACAACCTTACCAACTGTTCCAAATATTAAATTTTTTAAAAATTGACGATATGCTTATTAACAATATCATATCAGAAACACAGTGGACAGTGAGGCTACCTCCCCATTTATTTTTAAACTATTCTCAGTACTAGTACTCCTGGCTTAATGCAAACACCCTTTGCAAGAACATATTATGGCAGTGAATCAATAAAACTCATTATCATAAAACATGACTCCACTCTGCCCTACTACTTTCTCCCCCAAACGCTAATCTATTTATAAACCCACAGGAAAAAATAATCTACGGGCCACCACTGCCTACATTTGGAAACAGGAAACCTCAGTGGTGGCATGTTTCCCCCCTCCACACCTCGCCTTGCACCTGGGCTGCCCTGCAACCTGAGAAATTCCGTTGCCTGGCAAGCCTTGGCCTTTCAACACAGAGTTTGGTGGTTGAGAGCACCGTGACCATACCGAGCACCTTGCGTAGCTGAGGCGGAGAATGGCACGGATTGTATCAGGAACGCGGCTGCCAGAGCAGGGTGAGGAATGAGAACAGGACTAACTAATTATCTCCTGACAACCCAGGAACGACCGGTACCTGTGCTACTGGAGACGTGAGAAATTACCCGTCTGGGTTGTGGCCAGGATGGAAATTCACTGATGCCTGAAGTCAATCAGCTCATGACCCTATAGACAGCGGTTCCAAGTGAGAACCTCTGAGCTCTCTTGGACCACATCGGGCTGTGACCAGCACCTTCCTCTGAGCGGAACGCCTCTCAGAGCTCGCGGACTCTTAAGTTAGCGATAAGTTTGGAGGACTGCTGCCAAAGACTTGCACAGGAACTGGGCTGAAACCCCAACTCCTTGAGGCTCAACCCTTGCCCCTTGGGAAACACCAAAACGTTCGACATGAGTATTTCACTGGACTCGGGGGATTTTTAACAGGTACCTTTCAATATATGCATGTGTCTGTCTCTATATCTCTTTATCTATCTCTATATCTATATTTGTATCTGTGTGTATAATTTGAGAACCTTGTTAAGTCTTTAACTAAGCTGTTAACAAGCTTAGTTAGAAAATTATAAAACTTGTAATTTACCTTAATAGTATAAATCATGTGATAAATCACATCAACCCAATTCTGCTCAATTTCCCCAAATCTGTGTAAATCATTCCTCCTGATCTACGTGTAAATCATTCTAACCTATTTGTAATTTGGTTTCTCTTTGTACACTTCTTCCATGTTGAATAAGTAATAGAGCACACCTTGCCATCGAATTCTGCTAAATCACGCTTTTTACAAATTTATATTAAAATCACTTGCCTTCTAGTATCTTCGGTGGTGATTCTTTAAGCGGCCTAAACCACTCATCAGCAACAATCTCAAACATTGCTACAGGCCCGTGTGTTAACAGAGAAAGCTGTGAAGGTGTCCTCCTTTTGGAAATCATTGGTGGTAGAACCAACGCTCCTTAAAAGCTTCATGAAGAAAGAAAACTATGTCAAAGAAGTGAGTTACAAACACTCCTTACTTAATAGTTTTGAGTGATTCTTGGTAGCATAGCTTATTTTTAATGCTTTAAAGAAATTACAGATACTGCTTTAAAACTATGGGGTATATTTTTATTTATAAATAACAAAAACAAGAAAAAAGGCAAAGCACCCAGTGTGCAATCATAACCAACCATCTAAGCGCCACATGCCTCGAGAGAGATCTAAGGCACGAACAAATTAACTTAATCCTATTACTTTAAGGTCCAGGACTGAAAAGAGCTGCTGAACACTTCTGGTGAACCTGTGTCACTTTAATCTTCATTGTATCAGAAAAAGCAAAATGACATGCTCAAATGAAAATCATTTATAATAGACGAAAGCAAGGCTGAGCACTCCATGGATTAACTGTGTTTAGGAGAGTCAGAAGGTGAAAAATAAATAAAAATTACAGTTTTCTCCAGCCTGCTTCCCCCATCTTAGATCCTTTTCTCAAATGCAAGCTCCTGCTCCCCAAAATTACTTTTAATCACTACATATATGAAAACCACAGTGAAAAGAAGAATGCACATTAAAATATCGGTGATACCTAATATGTCATTCTGTAGCTGACTCAAACGCAACTGCAATTAAACAAGTAAATCAAACTAGAAACAGAAGCATGAACTTTTATGTTGTACAATTTAAAACGGGAAGGACAAGAGTTTCATTTTTCCACCCATGAGTATGGCAGGGTAAATGTAAATTCATTTCTCCATATTTCAGTCTCTATTTCTAGAAAGGCGAAATGACATCTGACTATTTTAATGAAGTATTTGACAAGAGGATGCTATGAATGCAAAGCAATGCTCACTCTTATATACAACTGAGGTATTGTGACGTACATTAAAATACGTTGACAATTTGACCTCGGGTTACCTTGCAGAGTTTGTGTCTTCAGAACCCATTTTTACTCAGTGATGATTACATTAAGATCGCCATCATAAGCCAGTGAGAATACAATAACTCAAAATACAGGGTTTGGGCTTTGGGGGTTTTTTGTTTGGTCTTTTTTTCAGAACTAAGCCTTTGACTGTTTTAATCTTCTTAGAAGTATTACTTAAAATAAATTTTGAGAAAAGAAAGCAACTTGCTCTGGCTGAGCCTGTTTTTAGCAGGGTGTCTGGACTAGATCACCTTCAGAGGTCCCATTCAACCTCAGCTATTCTGTGATTCTATGAAAATATTTGTTTTCTTTCTGAATTATTAACTGCTTAAAGTTCGTAATCCTACCACTCACATTTTATTAACTTCATGCAGATTTGAAGTTGTCAGGACTGCACTGTATATACTGCTTTGTTAACTACTTGTCCTGTGGAAATACCAGCACGGCTTTGGGTACAGTGACTGTTAGCTGCCAAAATACCCATTTCTGCAGAAGAACAATTTATCAGCTGCTTCTGTAATAGAGTTTTAAAACTCATATGTACCACAGTCAAAGTGCAAACAATAATTTCATTCTTAATATTCTATATTAAAATATAGAATATTTAAACTAATAATAAATAAATATTCTAACATTATATATTAGAATATAAACATATAAAGACCTGTTTGAATTCTGTTGCAAAGTCTCTGCAGAATTCTCATTTCTTCTATTTGCTCCGGTAACATTTAGGAGGAGGCTGCATGGATCAAGCTGTGCTAAACATCCTGTACCTCAAGTTCATGGCTCATTTACTGAGAAACAAAGTAATTGGCAATTTGGGGTTACCTGCTTCAGTAGCCATCCCTGGAAAAGTACTCCTCTTCAAAAATCATTCACTCTGAGAAGTCAAGAAGCTGAGGCACTTCAATCACCAGCTGTTTCTCCACCCACCCCAAAATGCAATGTAAGCACTTGTGTCAAGTCCTACAAGTGTTACAGAACAACTCAAAAATCACAAGTGCAACCCAAGCTCTAGGAGAACTAACCTGTACTCAGGGCTGGTGAAAATGAGTAACTTCAAGAAGAGCTGAAGATTTTTTGGCTTTTTGAAGCGTATGAAGTTTTGATTTTAAATACTTACAGAAGCTTGTATCTTTGTCTGGAACTCTCCACTATTGCCCAATTCTGGAACCTTTCTTCTGCAGCAGCAAACATGACAAATGAGCTCGTATTTGCAAGCAGAAGTTAACAAATCAGCTCACCTAAAAAAACCAAGCTTCATCAACAAATCGTATCTGACCACAAAACATTAGCATTTGGTCCAAAAGCGTCAGTTTGGTAGGTTCCTAATATATGTTCTTCCCTTAGCTCCACTATCAAAAAAAAAAAAAAATCACCTCTATATAGCACTCTATATAGCAAGAGCCCAAAACAACCAAAGGGAGAACAAAACACATATTACTTCAGGCCTAACTGTGGCACGGAGTTTTCTTATACCATAACGTAGCTTTTCTTCATCTGTAACATTAGAAAATTCTCACGTGTACATTGCAGGCCAGAGACAGTAATTTGGTGGTTTCCAGAGGAAAAGACATTTCACAAGGGTTATGTGTTGTGTGGGGTTTTTAACTACTTTTTGTGGGCATAATTCTGCTACCCATTAAAGACCACATTGACTCCAAAAAGGATAAACATCTCCAGGTTAACTTGGGTCAACTTGACCCACTGATGGCCTGGAGGTACTGGAGAAGTTCAGGTACCACCTGCGTGAGGGATCTAACAAGCAGCTTTAGCAATACAATCTACCGCAGAGCTTTTACCGACCGTGAGAGTGACGCCCACGTTTGGGAAGGCAAGACTAGC
>NW_010564174.1:71666-87016 GCF_000687285.1 Phaethon lepturus
CAGCAGAAGTTTGCCGCTTGCTTAGGAAACTCTCGGAGCACCTTTGCTCTGAAAATGAGAACACGCATTGATGAAATCCTCCCAGCTTTCAACCACATTTGCCATTTCTGTCCAGGAAAGTATTGCAAACCCGGTGGAAAACAGGCTGTGAGGAGTCCAATACGGAGAGAATACGGTAATTTCTCTCTTTTTATTGCCAAATACAGAAGTTGGTGTCAGATGATTATCTGCCACACGGACAACTGTTATACGGATTACACCCAAACGATAGCGGAAGGTCATGTAAACGGAAATTCAATACAGGAGATGTGATTATGGAAGGAAGGCTCAGTTTGCTGAAGCTTAGTCTCTGAAATTACACCCTATCTGAGCTATCATCTGCACTCGCTACTTTAAGGTTACAGTCTAGTTTCCTCAAAGAAATCTTTATTATTATTATTTTACAATAATATATTATATACCTAATAGATTTACATTACATATTCATTATTAATATTGATTTTGCTGAGCTAATAAACAAGATGTGAAAACAGCTGATCAAAGCAAAACTAGTTTTTAAAATGAAATTGTCATTACATGTAATACTGAAAAATAAAAAGAAAATGATAGAAGTTCTGTGTACAAAACATCAACCCCAACCACTGAGTCAACAAGCCTGAAAAAAGTCAGTTCCAGGTAATTCTGCATATTCCTAAGTATTGTATGAGAAGCACTGTGAGAAAGAAGACCTCCAGACTCACAAAATAAACCTGCATGCATGTAGAGTACTTCATGGGCACATCAAAAAATAAAACAAATATAAAATACCCATGCTGGGGAAACAAGTGATTCTTCAGAGATATTAGTGCAGGACTGGAATTGCTGAACTAAGTGTCATGCATGTGCCTTGGTTGTCCATAGTGCTAGACAACATTACATCTTATTGTTAAAAAAAATACTCTTTTTTTTTTAAGTACAAGTTATTATTACTCTAAGTCATACTCACTCTGTTTTTATTACACCCAACTTGAATTTCCAAAGGAAAAAATATATTTTAAATAATAAAGAATAGATAAAATACATCTATCTGTAAATATTTATTATAGCTAAATATAGAGGGTTTGTATTTTGCATATTATCACACCCTCCAGCTTTAAAATAATTTCCCCCCTAAGCAGAAAAAGAAATAACTACTAACAGGGAAAAGACAGAACACTCTCTATTTGCTTTCTGAAATATTTTTCTCTCTAAGTAAAGCCTGTCGGTTTATATCCCCTCAATCCCTTCTCATTGCCATTTCTAATAAAATATATTAACCATGAGTTCTGAAAATTAAAGCAGTGAGGTTGCTGCACTGCAGGGAATTGCCACATGGGGGATTCCAAACTGATGGGAATTGCAGAGAAAGACGGGGAGCGGGGGGGAAGCCGTGAGATCATGACATGGAAAAGAGAAAATCCAGCCTTTCCTTTTCAAAATGACAGGTCCAACTACATGCATTTATACGAATGTCCGACGTCTCAGGAACCTTCTGCTCTACACAACTATACTGTTGGGTTTTTTCCCCTCTCAAGCTAGACCTATATTTGCATATTGCTTCTAGCAGTATAAAAAGATAAAAATCACTGATTCATCTATTTTCAGTATTTGAATCTTTTCTATTTTGCAGCGATGTCAACTGGAAAAAAAATTACATACAGGTAAACACCCCCCCCCCAAAATGTATGCCTGCATGTTAGCACATATTTCAAATCCCTATCTCATACTTAGTATTTTCAGCATTATTCCAAGAACTCACATTTATTCACACCTAGCAGTAAGTCTGAGGTCTAAACTAAATTACGTTTCAGAAATCCTAGTCCTTCATCAAATGAAATTTTGTTTCACTGTAGTGCTACAGACTATGAGGGCATGAAGGAGAAACAGGGTTTTTTCCGTAACTGCCATTAGTGCCAGTAATTTGGATACTAATTTGTGCTTTTTGTACTCCCAATTCCTCTAAATTCCACTACAACTTTAGCAATGCTCAGCGTGCAGGTGTCAGCTTCTCACAAAGTAAAAAAGAGCATCTAAGAAATGAAACTGCAATGTCCAAAAACATTTATTGTACAAGGTAAGTGATAGAGACATTGATAAAACCACCACTTTTTCATCTTCATACATCGATGGCCATCTTTTTTTTTACTATATTACAGATTTGGAAGTAGATCTTTCCGAAAGCCATTATTTGATAAAATGTAGTTCTGTGTTATTTTAAACAGGATTTTAGATCCAACTCTCAGCATAATACAAGAAATTATCTGTAGTAACAACTGATACTTGGGTATGCGGCGTAAGAACTACCTCCTGTTTTCAGAAACTGATTTCATCCAGCGCAACATAACTCACTCAGTGAAGAGAAATCTGTATTTTCCCCCGTCAGGGTACTTAGGTATTGCATCAATGATGACACAGTGAGAAGCTCAAATATAGACACTCACGCACTAAGGCACACCACGTTAAACCACATTCATACGTTGCCAAACAAGACTCCTACTGAGCGAGTAGGTGTTGTGAGAAAGAAGCCCATTTCCTTCTATGCATGGAGTCACAACAACCACCAGCCGAAGGTTTGAAGAGCATAAAAATCTTTGAGTTACAGGAAAAAAAAAAGGTGAGAAATAATGTCCAAGAAAATTGTTTTGGCGTAGAAATACAGCGTGTCTTCAATTTTCTTTTAAACAGACCTTTGCTCTTTCGGTGGATGTTTCCAAGAAAAATACCTTTGGCATCGACCAGCTGCATTTCTCCTGGAGTATTTGTTGCTCAATGAGAAAGAAACCTCCTGCTGCCATACCTGGACTGTTCCCATCAAGTACTACAGCAGCATGTGAGGAAGAGGAGGGAGAGGAAGCCGATAAAGGTGACATCAGTTGTGAGGTCACTTCTGTTACAGCAGTCTGATTGGCTATCAAGCAGGCAGGCTTCATGAGATTCATCAAGCATATCACAAAGTCCAAGACTACGTAAGGCAGGACTGATAGGCTCTAGTAAGGCTGGGAGAGGGCAGGGGCCATCACTTCTGGTCTTTACCAAAGAATCTGGCATCCCCAGGATGGACAAAAAAGGGAAAAGCCACTGATACATGAGAACAAAGAGGGACTATGGAAAAAGAACCAAATCAGTCTACTGAAAAAACTATTATTATTATTACTTAAAAAAAAAATAATGCTTGTATAAGGCTAGTAAAGACAATCCTTTTTTTTATTATTATTATTAATTCCATGGACTAACAAAATCTATGCATCTTTGTGGGCTTCTGCACCTTATTACCAATTTGCGTATCAACCCAACCTTTTTTGAACATTTCAAGCCAGAGCAGGGCATTTTTGAGGGGACTTCACTTTTCAGTTCCTCTGATGCAACCTCAGCTCACTGCCAGAAGCAGCCCCAGTTTGTGCTGCTCCGGCTCTTTCCCCTAACTCAAAGTTAAGAATTTTGTGGCCACACGATGACTCTGCTCAGTATAGTGCTTCTACACAAAGCTGGTCCCAGATAAATATAAACTGCTTCACTGGCTCAGACATAACACAAAAATACGGTTACCCAGTGCAGCATTATGTTAAAAAGCACTAGGCTTGCAATTACTACTTCTAGATATAGTTAAGTCACTGACTAAAAGTCATTAAAGCTGCACACAAAATTGCAGATCATAATGGATGTTAATTCAATGTCATCTATTCTGAAAGCAATACTTGCCTTGCCTGTCTAAACTCATTCATTTTAGGCTGAGCTTATACTGGTCTTCCTTTTTCTGTTCTGTCTAGCACCAAGTCATCTCGGTACACTGAATTTCAACAATACTAGTACTGTACTTTTCTCATTTAACAGCAAAATTTCACATAGTAGATATTCACACCATAAATTGCTCCTGTGTTCTACCACAGGAAAAAAAAAATTCTGTGAATAGTGTGAGATAATATACTTAATTATATATTTAACTTGTAAAAGCCCTTTGAGAGCCCCCAAGACAGAATTCATTCTATGGAAGCTCTCTTTTTTATTAATAAAAGTACTTATACCAATTACTTTGAACTTCTATAGACACTGCCTTATTTCAAACTATTTTAATCAATCCTCACAAAATCTCTTGGCAACAGCGTACAGAAGGTATACAGAGACAAGGGAGTCGTGGTGTTTCAGTCAAGCTACTAATTCTTTATGTTTATTATTCATCCTTACCATGCTTTTTAATTAATCAAAGAGAATAAAACCAATGTGGTTTGCCAGCCTCAAATTTCTCCTTTATTAAAAAAGTTATTATATCCAGTAATCTGGAGTTAATATTAAAAAGGCTCACAGAAATTTCCAGCCCATACTAACAACAAAGTAACTAATCATTCAAAGAGATTTAAATTAATTTGGGTCAAATGAGACAACATCATCTTCCAGGTGCAGCTGCTCCCACTGAAAAGGCTACTGATCCCACCTACGTGCCTACGGAGCTGTTCATGTGAATCTAGCGGCGAGGGAAGCGGTTTAGCTCACACCTTTCATTTAAAGCATTTCAGCAAATAGATTTTGCCCAAAGTAAATTAGGGAAACGTTTGCATGAGTGGTTGCTAGGCCAGTTGGTGAGGGACACTCACCTCTAGCAAGGGGAAACGATGAGGAGCTGCTGAAGCCTTTAGCTTCTCCACTAATATTACTGGATCTAGAAGAAGACGCTTGCCAAAGAGATGAGAGACTGTCCAGGCAGTGAATGAGAGGGATGAGACATCTACTGACTTTTCATTTCAGTCCTGTGATCTTCTGGCTGCAAACCAAAACTACTTGCAATGGTATACGCTTTATATTCTACGGGATTATTAATATACTTGGCAGAAGAAATTACAGATGTCTTAAAAGCACGAAGTAATTTCTTCAAGAGATGTTTAATTATTACATATCATAAAAAATAAAAAAGCTTTATTTTACAAGCACAATTTTATCATCTGCCGAGATACAGTGAACCTTGCCACAGACGTACGGATTACTAAGAATTCTGTACTACAACTTTGGACCAAAACACATGCTTAAAGATAATGTACACTACTGGTTTCTTTCAAACTGACAGTTTGTGTTGGGCTAAAGATGGCTTGGTGGCCATTATCAAGAAAATTGGAATTGCTCAGGCAAAGCTGCAGTTACTGGCATTACTTGTTTGGGAGCTTTGTGATTTAGTGAAATCACCAGTAATTGTTTAGCAGGTAATTAAACCGTAAAGCCAAGACCTGTGATTTTCAGCCTTTTGAAAGCAGTAATCATCAGAAGTCCCAGCACCATTTACATGATCCCTGTCGAGGATCCCGGGCACCGTTTGTGTTCTCATTCATTCCCCTCCCATGCCTGTACTAGGGGTTTTATTCAAACTGTGCACTACTGCCTGCTATTTGACTGAATAGTCACTATAAACGTCCATCTCTCAACAGATCTGGATCCATTTTTTAATCATGATACGGGTGTAAAACTTTAGCATTTCTGTTTATTCGTTCTGACTTTCATTCGCCAGACTTTCCTTAGCATACACAAAAATGTCTCAAGTCGAATAAAACTTGAAAGACTGGACGATTGTTTTCTTCACATTTTTTAAACCAACGACTGCATTATATAAATTTCACGATTCCCCTAAGTGCCTTTAAAATTACAAGCAATTTAGACCATGATTCACTTTCATGAAGACTCTGACTGCATGCAATTTTTTTCCCCCATCTCAATTATATCTTAATATTATGGGGGCTGAAATGCATTAAATAAATCATATTTCATAGTAAAGCAATAATACTTACATGCATTTTAGAAGAAATTGTCCTGCATTATAAATGTATTTATAATGTCATTACCTTATTTTCCACATTGACTGAAATATTAGGCAGCAGCGATAGCTCCCAGCTACGGATGGAAGCTTTTAGCAAACCTTATGTTTATTCTGCTGCTAGTAATTAGCTGTTTTAGTTAATATAATACAACATTTACAAACAGCAATTTATCCAATATACAAACTCGCTCCTGTAATTAGCGAAACATTGTTATTGATTAAGATTTAATATGGCGGTTGCCGTTTCTGCGATGTACTACATAAAGGGAGCGATCACTAATTTGTCAGAGGACAGTTCCTAGTCAAAGTAATCTCCTGGCAGAGTACCACCGATTTCATTCTCTATCAACTATTTTCTGCAATATTTTATCCAATCTGCACAGTTGAAAATGTTTTAAAGGAGCCAGTAATAACAAGAAGAAATTTAAAAGGTAACAACACACTCATTCTCTCCCAATGAGACCTAAGCTACTTGATTATTCTTCCAAAGTTAAATAGGGTAAGGTGATATAATATTAAGACCCACTAACACCTATTCAAAAATATTTTAAACACCACCACCAGTCTATGCCATCATTTTAATTTCAATGCTAAATACACTAAAATGGTATTAAAAGGAAGTATCAATTGATCTATCAGTAGTATCAGTGAACTATCGGGCATTGTAATTTGCATAGGATTATAAACAAGAAAAATTGCTGAAAGAAGATTCTTTCTGAAAATAATTCAGTGCATTGCACAAAAACAGAGAAAAAGTTTACAGTATTTCAATTATAAGTTTAAGGATGAACTCACACTATCAAAACTTGAACCTGAACGGTAATTTCTACTAACAGCACTCTCTGGATTCATGCTTAAATCCAGCGGTGTTACCGAAAGTGAAATATGAGTCCTAGGCTCTTCTACTGAATCACTCATCTGAATAGACTGTTACCTGTTAGGAACATCACATTTTATACTTCCATTATCAGAAGCAAATGAGGCAACTCTAAGTGAAGTACAATTTCAGCTATTTCGATTTTCAGAACATGCAGCACATTTCAGTAAAATACACAAGTAATGTGCTCAGAAGCACCAAACACTACACAATATAAACGTAAATGTCTGAAAATAGAGCTAGTATCTATAATTCTGAAAATATGACTCAAACCCAACTTTAAAATTCTGTGTTTTAAAAATGCTGTAGTCCAAAAGATTTTTTTTTTTAATCTCCAAGCAATTTCGGTTTTCACAATGCTGTTTTCTTTGTGTTTTTTAAATTAATGAAAAACTAAGATATTTTCACTGACAAGCAAAGGACATATTTAAAAACACAAAACACTCATTAGTCTAAAAACCCCTCTGTAAGTTTGACTGATAAAATATAAACATTATCTAAAAGTTTAGCATAAACTCGAAAAATTACGAATATACCAGTCTGGGAATACAGACATCCTCATGATATTACATGAGGTGCTTAAAAACTTTTGGTAATGACAGAAATAACCAATATAAACTCAGTACAATAAGTAAAATGCACAATACTACACGTATTTTCGATCCATTCCTAGATACCTGTGTAATTCATAGAGTAAGACCCAAGCATTCACTTTTAAATGTGCTCTTATAATTTAACCCAGTTACATACATATAATGACCAGGGGAATACTGGAGGAATGGGGTTTCTGTTACACAGAAAGTCAGAAAAACTATTATACTCATTAAAATGCTCCTAAAATGACTAGTTTTTCATCTTTGCCACAGAACAGAGCAAGCTAAGCATAAATTATTTATGATGTGTAACAGTTTAATGGAGTATAAAATAGCTTTTTTTCTTCTCACTAGTAGTACAAGTTCTGGGTTTTTTTGTTGTCAGCTCCACACCCAGAAATGTACTCTACCCATTTACAATTATGACAGATGTAATAATTTTAAAAATTGGTCTATATAAACTCTAACTTAAAGGAATTACTTACACCACCTATTTATTATTTTCTTAAAGTGCTATGATAGCATCTGGCAGAGAACCATTGAAATGCATGAAATTCAAGTAAATCACAGGACTGTTGTCACTTCTTCCAGAAATTTAGGAGAATGCTTGTATCAAACCTCCATACAGCCTGGCACTGTAACATCAAAACCACCGTGGTGGGAAGATGCACTAAGATCAACTTTCATTTCCCCCTGTGGCCACAGTCATGCACTCCATAATCTTGCAAAACATGCTCCAATCTCGAGGAAAGTGTGAATGAGTAGAAATTTGTGATTACCCATAGGGCCAAAGGGATTTTAACGCCAAATAGTTAAAGCCTTAAAAAGCCAAACTACAGAATGTACTACACAACACAAAGCAAAAAGGAAACCAGTATAAAACCACTAACTCCCACCGATTGTGGTACATGGAGTACAATCCCGTTGGCAGTCGGTCACAAGCAGTGCTCCCCAGAGCTCAGTACTGGTTCAATATCTTTATTGAAGATCTGGAGGAGGGGATCGAGTGCTCCCTCAGTAAGTTTGCAGATGACACCAAGCTGGGTGGGAGTGTTGATCTGCTGGAGGGTAGGAGGGCTCTGCAGAGGGATCTGGACAGGCTGGATCAATGGGCAGAGGTCAACTGTATGAGGTTTAACAAGGCGAAGTGCCGGGTCCTGCACTTGGGTCACAACAACCCCATGCAACGCTCCAGGCTTGGGGAGGAGTGGCTGGAGAGCTGCCCGGCGGAAAGGGACCTGGGGGTGCTGGCTGACAGCCGGCTGAACATGAGCCGGCAGTGTGCCCAGGTGGCCAAGAAGGCCAACAGCGTCCTGGCCTGGATCAGCAATGGTGTGGCCAGCAGGAGCAGGGCAGGGATCGTGCCCCTGTACTCGGCACTGGTGCGGCCACATCTCGAATCCTGTGTTCAGTGTTGGGCCCCTCACTACAAGAAGGATGTTGAGGTGCTGGAGCGTGTCCAGAGAAGGGCAATGGAGCTGGAGAGGGGTCTGGAGCACAAGTCTGATGAGGAGCGGCTGAGGGAACTGGGGTTGTTCAGTCTGGAGAAAAGGAGGCTGAGGGGAGACCTTGTCGCTCTCTACAACTGCATGAAACAAGATTGTAGTGAGGTGGGGGTTGGTTCCTTCTCCCAAGTAACAAGCGATAGGACAAGAAGAAATAGCTTCAAGTTGGGACAGGGGAGGTTTAGACTAGATATTAAGACAAGTTTCTTCACCGAAAGGGTTGTCAAGCATTGGAACAGGCTGCCCAGGGAACTGGTTGAGTCATCATCCCCAGAGGTATTTAAAAGATGTGTAAATGTGGCACTTAGGGACATGATTTAGTGCTGGACTTGTCAGTGCTATGTTAATGGTTGGGCTGGATGATCTTAAAAGTCTTTTCCAACCTAAAGGGTTCTGTGATTCTAATTCTTCACAAATGATTATGAAGAATAAATGTGTTCTGATCTAGAATCACAGAACGGTTTGGGTTGGAAGGGACTTTTGAAGACCATCGAGTCCAACCCCCCTGCCATTGGGGAGGGACATCTTGAGCAGGTGGCTCAAACCCCCATCTAACCTGGCCTTGAACACTTCCAGGGAGAGAGCATCCACAACTTCTCTGGGCAACCTGTTCCACTGTCTCACCAACCTCATCATATAAAATTTCTTCCTTTTGTCCAATCTAAATCTACTCTCAGTTTAAAAGCATTGTTCCTTGTCCTGCGACTACAGGCCTTGGTGAAACATATTTCTCCATCTTTCTTAGAAGCCCCGTTTTATAAATAGAAAGGCTGCAATAAGGTCTCCCAGGAGCCTTCTATTCTCTGGGCTGAACAACCCCAACTCTGTATATTTGCATTAGGCAAAGTTTTCTAAGAAAAATTTAAGGACAAGGAAGACTCCTCATAACAACACACATCCTGGGAATAGTTTTCATTATGAGTAATTTTCTAATTTATCATCAGCATATCTGGTGCGACACGGGTGCAGGCACCGTTATGTTTTGGGTGGAAATCACCTTAATTGATTAAGATGCCTACACAAGAAGACAACCACACTTCAGCTAGAGCCCTTCAAGCCCAGACAGTCATACACAGAGAAACGGATGTTCTACAAGGTAATCCACTTCATCATAAAGTTGACATCTGAAAGAGGTCAGAATCACATCCTAAAAGCGCCTAACTCTCTTAAATTATAAAAAGGTCCTAGGGTGAAAGTTCTGGCACAGCTGATTAGACATGTAACTACCTGTAAATGTAGGCAGAGAAAATGTACCTTTGCTTGGAAATCAACTGTGGAGCTATACTTTGGATAAAAGCTGACAGCAAGACCACTACACACTAGAAAATCTAAATACTAAGCTTTTAAGGCAGCATAGATTGGAGACACCCCTATTTAGATGTGTTCGTCCTCTTCATCATTAACCATTACACACCTGAAAGTAAACCTGAAGTCACAGTAAAACTTCAAATGTCAATAACCGTGAATGAACCCCTGTATTTTTCCTCCAATGTATCGATGAGACTTGCACTGAAAGCTATTGGGAAAACAAGTTGTCTCCTTACTGTTCCACCATCTGTACAAAAGCCTTGTGACATTCTTGGCATAAAACAGAATTACTTTCTGTTCATTTTCCACTCCATGGAGCATTAAGCTACAGAGTGTCAGAAGTGAGAGAGAGAGAAGAGTTAAAGGTATTACACACTTCATCTCCAACTTTTCTGAGGGCCCAACCCAAATTAATTCTATCTACTTAAAAAAAAAAGAGAAAACTCTCCACTAACAATAAATAAAATTTCTGTTTGTTCTGCTGAGAAGTTTGTGCATTCATTAGTTTCCAAGGAATCTGATATCTGCCCAGAGAGTGGTGCCCATCACACCCATTTCAGACCACCTCCTCCTCCTACCTCCAATAAAATCAAATTAAACTTAGCCATGCCTCTGAAAATAAACAAACAAACAAACAAAACCAACAAAAACCCCACAGCTGAGACTCAATATAGTTTTGTCAGAGCCTGGCAGTAGTGTTCTGCATTATTTTCATCTGCCATATGCATGCTCCGTTGCTGAAAGCTCCCATGGGACAACTCATACAGCCCAGCGACCACCTCCACAGCCTTGCTGAACACACATCGTCCCAGGACTGTGGAGGTTACAAGTGATTCCTCCTGCAATTATTCCTTCCAGCAGCCCCAAGGCACTGTAGCATCAGTTTATGTAAGTCAAGAGGAGAATTACCTCCCAGCCATCATAGAAAAGAAGCAGTTTGTCCTGAAGATATGAAAAGAGCAACTTGGTGGTTCTTTCGCAGGGAGAGAAAGAGGGGGAGAAAAAGAAAGGGATGGGAGAAAAGGTAAAAAGGGGTGGGGGAACAAAAAAGAAGGACATAAAACTGAAGAACAGGGTAAGTAAGGCAGAACGGAGCTACAGGGGTTGGCAGAGGTGGAAAGAAGCAGTAGACCTGAGAAAGAAGTGGGGTATTAGGAAAGGATTAGATAGAAACACGTCTAAGAAAACAATTTAAGAACATAATTTGGGCAAGAAATACCCACATTTAAAACAATAATTAAAACCCTAATATGATCTTATATAAAATATGGATTGATTCACAATTCCCAACGGTCAAGACTACTTGTAAAGCTTACCGAATGCACAATGAGATGAATGCCCTGGGTCTCTCCAGTAGTTCACATGGAATAATGGTTGTATCATTCTCCCCAATATCTACTTACACATGAACTTACACATCTTTCCTTTCAGGGGACTTTGGAAAGATGATGAGGAGAAGGAATAAGATTTGTTTTTTAAAATAGAGAAAATTACAGTCAAGGAAGCTACACCAAAAAACAACAGTAACATTGCAAAATCATTATTTCAGAAGTTATTTTATCTGGTATTATCTGTTGAACTGCAGCTCCAAACTCTGTGCTTATTTAATCTTTAAATTTAAAATATTTATCACCTTTACACTTCAGCATTCTCTGAATAGATAATTATACAGAGCTTCTTCCATTATATTCTGCATCCAACAGATGTTACAGGCCTCCAAAATGAGACATACTAACCCAAATGGAATTCTGAATGAAAAAAAGAAAAATTTATAGTGCTTTCAGAGAAGTTAATGCTTCATATCACATCCCTACAAAGTGAGATTAGAGTACAGAAATCAGGACCACCACAATCAAATGAGTTCACCAGATCTGGGTACCCAACTTAAAATCACTAAAGCCTAGTTCTTCACAATACATGTAACACAAACCAACTCTAGGAGGTTTTGCAGTCTTGATAATCCTAACAGACTGACAGATTTACTTGTTGGGGCAGCCAGAAGTGCTGCTGCACGTGCAAAAATACACTGTACCCTAGTTCTGCAAAATTCAAGCAGTCAAAATTATCATGTGGCTGAGCACGCTGCAACTAGACAATTTTCAAACTAGGCAATAATGACAAGACAGAAATTCATAATATCCACTCAAACAACTATTTAGCCAGTTTTCACAAATGGCACTGAAGTTTTTTTCAGAATCTGCTTTGACCAATAAAACATTAATGGAAGTGTTGATCAGCATTAGCACGCTATCAACCTGTTGCAGTCTCATCGGGATACTTCATGCTCATCTTCCAGTAGAACACCTCTTACTCCTCAAGGCTACATGGATCTGCTCCCCTAGTATATCAGGATTGACCATTAAAAAAAAGAAAAAAAAAATCAACAAAATAAGGCTGTCAAACATTTGACAGATTTTGAAAGATCCTTCAAGGTTTGTGACCTCATTCTCATTTTAAAGCAAACACACACCCCTGCCATACTGACCTACAATAATTTTGTGGTCATGCTCTTTTCTTGCTACAACTACTTAACTGCACTTATACTTGATGGATCTTGACCACCACTTTTCTACTGGTCTACTGCACAAAGTTACTCTTCTAGAAAGGACAGCGTGATTTTTCCATAAGTCTCCAAAACAAACAGAAATTATGGGAATAAAACTGGCAGCAGTGGAAAACAATGTAGGCTAGCAATAAAATCTCCTTAAAATAAATGAACACTTGCCTTAATATCCCCATCTTTTCCTTAAAGTCAAGTCCATTCAAATAAAAATTTAAAATTAACTTTTAAGACATACCGAACTGCAAGAGAAAACGATAGGCACCATTTTTCTGCAGTACAAAAGCTCTCTTGCAGGTAGCACATTCAAAGAATGATCTTCTCAAGTTCAGTATCTTCTTCCAACATCACTACTTTCAAAAGAAATAACTATCTTATTTTCCTCCGCACACTTCAAACTGGCAGATCAAAGTGAGAAAGAAAATTAAAATATTACATGAGTTATTACAATGTAAAACAAAGATCCAACTAACGCACTTTGAGTACTTCTTACAAGGTCTCCCATTACAATACCCACTCATTATCCTTCCTTCCAACATCCCTCTTGCCTACCTTCAGAAGCATTAAAAGAAAATCTGAAAGATATTCTACAGAAATATTTCTTGCATGAAAATAGCAGGTAGGTTAAGCCATCGCTATGAGTCTACTGTCATGACTTGAATATTTGGTAGCCCTTCAGTTGCCTTACACGCTAGAAATGACTCTGCTATCATTGTTGCACACAGTAATTCTCTTCCCTCTGAGGAGTTTTCAGAGCAGTCTTTCTGTGCTCTAAATGCAAGAGCCACTCAACAAAATGGTGCAGACAGCTCTTTCTTAGGTTATTCACAGGCTTGAAGACAGACACGTGGTCACAAATGAACTTTGAAAGTCAATCTCCAAAGTTAGGAATTTTTAGTTCACTCTTACACCCTTCATGCGTACACACCCCAACATTACATTTTGGCCACCTACACCTAGAACTCCTTTTTCAATGTCATGGCTTTTTTCCTTCATGTATGCTAAATGCCCTAGTAGAAATTATTTTGAAAAGCAACCATTAAAGGTATGCTAATGACTATGAATTGTGACAGCTGCTGCAGAAACAAGCCTGTTGGCTCAGGCACAGCACCATTAACTATCGTAAAGTACTCTGGACTTGCTCATTTATTACTGATGCATAGCTCAAGGGGAAGAAAGGGGGAGTAGCAAGAGTTTCTTTCTCCGAGCTAAAATCATAAGCCACTTATCCTAATGTCATGACCCCCACTGTTTATCTGCATGATAATTAGGAAAATGAGAAGTAATGAATTTTTATTTATTTATTTATTGACAAATGTGATTTTAATTCAATCATCTATCAAAAAGACAATGCAGTACCTCACTATGCTAACAGACTGGTGGATCTTCCAAGCTCACAACTAAATTTTAAGTAACAGTCATATTAACTAAGAAGTAATGTGACAAGCACATATTACCATCCTCTTTTGCTGTGGCTTCCCAAAAATGAATGTTGACAAACTTCTCCCATATCCTGCCCATTAAATTTTTTAAACAGCAGACTTGACGGCTGAAACCAGTTTCTGCTTTCAAAATTCATTATAAAGGAAAAAAAAAACAAACCAAACTGTAGGCTATATGTTGAAATCAGCGTATTCTGAAGGGAAAGGTACCTCCTAAAAAGAAAATGGCTTGGCTTCAATTCTCTACATTACTTGTACAAATGAAAGTTTGATTTTTTTTATTGGGAGCAACACAGCCACCCATATGTCAGATTCCCCAAATGCACAACCTCAGAGAAAGACACGCTAACACACACACACAACTGTACGTACAAAGGTTATCATCACTGCATTTCTTGGAAGGAGAGTGAACTTCCAGCTACAAACTCCCCTGCACCTTGCAGAACAGAGAGGACATACTGTGCTATTGGGCACAGTGAGATTAAACAGTCCTCAGTCTTCAGAGTGTTGTACTACGAAGAGAACAATTTTTATTACCAAAATACAATGGTATATTAACATATGCAATTAATTAACCCTTGCACTTTAAGCTCTTCCCCACTTAAAAAAGGGGGCAGACTGGGTTTTTTCCTCCATGCACACACTGGCATGCCTACCACAGAATATATCATACAGGTAATACATGACAGGACCAAAAAATTTCTTAACATCTAAGTAAAAAAACCAAACGCACAGACTTAACCACGACATTTGATTTTCTTTCCTCATCCTCTCTCTGAAACATCTTATTTGAACAGATTTGTATACACCTGCTTTATATACACTGGCCCTTATTGCTATAACACTTAAGCATCTCAACCTATTCCAGACATCTAGTGGGAGCCTGACATGGAGACACGGAAACTTAAAACTACATCAAAAGCTGAGAAATTTTTTGTCACCTCGCTCCCTTTTTCCTCAAAATACCATTCTCTATCGGTATGCCTTTTCTAGAATTCAGATTATCAACTCTACCAGCACAAGTATGGGCCTACTCCAAGCACCTTAAACCATCCAACATATTTTGTGATATTATGTAAGTGAATCTACAGCAATGATTATGAGAACACTAATAGTAATTGTGTAAGATGGCATTTTTTCATTACAGAATCACAGAATCATTAATATTGGAAAAGACTTTAAAGATCATCAAGGCCAACCATTAACCCAACACCCTCATACCCACTAAACCATGTCTCAAAGTGCCACAT
>NW_010564175.1:0-6206 GCF_000687285.1 Phaethon lepturus
TTCTTTTTTGCAAGCTAGGATGTCAATTGATCGCTAGCTAAATGTGCCTGGAGGGACAGAAGTGTGGGAACACCAAGTTTCTGGGTGGTAAAGTCCTTACTTGGCTCTGGCTCTGCAGCTCCTCAGGTGGACAGCCTGGACAAAGCAGGGGAAGGAGATGTTATTGCACTTGAAATAGTTATTTTCCAGTGGCAAAAATTTTTGGCCTTCCATCAAGAAAATAAGGGGAAAGTGGAGCTCGTTATTATTTTTTATAGATACTTTGAACATTTCCCCCCCCAGCCCCGAGATCATTTTGAATTGTCACAAAAAGCTATCGGGCTGCGTCCCAGCTGGTTCCTTGTGCTCACGTCGCCCAGAGCCATGCTGGTGCCCCAGGGACCTTTCTGTTGGCCTTCTCCTCTGTGACCTCCTACCAGGGCAGCGTCTGCCGTGCTGCCCCACAGCTGCCTCCCCGCTGGAGCGGCACAAAGATGTTCAGCTCCATCTCCCAGGAGGCACTGGAACACCAGACCACATGCAAATGATCTTTTCAGCTTGAAAAGGGAAAAAAAAAAAAAAAAAAAAAAGGAAAAACTTTCCATTCCATTTTGGTTATTTATTCACTTTTGACCGAAAGCCAAACTTTTCCAAAGAAAGTAAACAGTTTTCATGAAAACTTTCTATTAATTGCAAACCGTGTTTTCAATAAAACCCTGGTATCAACAGTTTTGTGTCTGTCCTACTTTAGGCCTTTCAAAGGAGGAGACCTTTAAAGCCCGTATACTGGTTTCTGGTGGGAAAATCTGTGAAAAATGGAGCAATTGTCAAGTTTCGGCAGTTATCTGCACTTCCCACCACCCTGCAAAATAGGACTGGACCCAAAGTGAATCAAACGGCTTTATGTTTGTGGGCCAAACAGACCAGTTCACTCTCTATCTAAAAACTCTGTCAGCCTCCCAGTAATCTGTTAATTAACCACTGATAAACGGTGGGCTTAAGTCTGGGTGGGGGAGTGGGGGGTTCAATCCCACCGCTGTCTGGCGCAGCCCCCGGGGGCGTCACAGCTGTGCGGCTGCTCTGGCCCCGCATGTGCCGGTCCCACACGGCCGTGGGTGTTTGTGTCTATGGGGAGCAGGGAGGACGCAGCGTTACAGTAAATCCAGCCCTTGCTGCTCTAAATGCCGCTTGTTTTTAGCAATGAGTATCCAGATGAGAGGCTTATTTGCCCAATTCAAGGAAAGTCTATTTTTTCCTGGTGACAAGCATCTAAATCACTCCGGGACGCACCAGACATCCCGATGCTGGCGTCGCCAGTTCCCAAGGCTTGGCTCCACCTGGCCACCCACAGCCCCAACCCGGGATGTCCCTCTGCAAACCCGGACAATACCCAGCCTTGATGGCCTGAGTGGTGCCAGACCTGCAGCCTCTGCTTACTTCCCGCTGGGAGCTCTCCCAGTAAAACCCTTACTCACTCGGGAGTTTAAAACCACTTGTCGAATTACCTTTGTCTGCAGCTGAGACCGGGGTTCCTGCATTTGTGCTGACCTTGTTCCTGTCTCCTGCCTGTCCCTTAGCTGCCTGTCTCTGCCGGTTTCCTTCTCTTCCGGAGGGCCGGGCACGAGAGCGTGCACGCCGCGGATGCCTCGTCCCCTCGTGCCCTCTCAGGCTGGAGGTGCGCCGAGGGGCTGCTCCGAACCACTGCCCTGCGTGGGTCCTGCCAGGCTTGGCGTGGCAGCGTCCCGTGGGGCTCCTGCTGGCTTGTACACAGGGGACAGAAGAATAGGCGGTGCAAGCCCGGCTAAACAATAGGCTTTGTCCTGTGCCCGCTCTGCCCCGAGAGCTGCTCTCTCAACGGAGCAAGCCCCATCCTGTCCAACTTCATTTAGGAGGTGGTAGGCTTGTGTCCCCTCCAGGTAGAGGGTGTTGCCCCTTTTCCTTGCTTGAAGGAGTTTTGAGGGATGATGGCTCATCATCCTCACTACCAAAGCCATCCCGGTGGGCACAAGGCAAGACGAAAGCTGCTGTGGCGGAAAGCTGGCAGCTGTGGGGATTTGTATGCAGAGGGGCTGCACGTGCATCTTGTTGGGGTTTTTTTTCTGCTGCACATGCTGGCCTTGAAGAACTAGCTTTGCCTGTTGTTGGCTTCAGACGAGCTGCTTTCTTTCTGGCCTGTAGCCACCAAAGGTCGTGTTTCCATCTGGGCGTATTCCCTTCTCTTCTCCCCCTTTTCCCCTTCACATCTCTCCATTTTAAATCTGCACAGAGCGAGAGAGAGGCTCAAAATCTCTGGAAAGCAGGTCTTCAAAGCTCCCTCCGCTGGGGGAATCGCAGACCTGTGCCCTTTGCTGATGCCCCGTTTCAGCAGCTGTTGCTCCACGGAGGCTGCAGCACGGCGTGCGGAGCGATGCAGGCAGCCTGCCCAGCCGGTACCCGCTGCTCTGCCAGCGAGTGCAGTCACCCGCCACCTTGGTGCAATGCTGGTCTGCAGCAGGGTCATGATTTTAGGGCAGTATGTACATGGGATCCCTTGAGAGGCTTCAAGGGCATCATTTCAGTCTTGGCTTCATGATCTGGGACAAATTTCATCCTAAATTGTCAGTGATGCTCTACTTCAACAAATCCTCGTGCCCTTTGGTTGGAATATTTTCAGGACTGCTTTGTATTAAACACACTGCATTTCATTTTAGCAAGTGAACTACCATCACTACAGTCTTTACCCCGTAATGAGTTTTGTTCTGCTTTTTTCTTCCTGTGACTGTTTTAAGTATATATAAAGTGTGTGTATGTGTGGTTGTATCTGCATTGGGCAGTTGGGAAAAAAAGAGGGTTTTACAGTCAGGAAAGTTGGCCAAGCAATGAATAGTACCTGAAATTGCATGGTAGTTATGGAAAGTCAATTTTCAGTTCAAAATTATCTGCCTTTTTATTAGAGAAAACATGACATAACAGAGATATACCAGTGATTTATTTATCCAGTCAATAGTGCTTTGCGTTTGGAAAGCAAATGCAGAATACACAGTGAAACTCACAGCAATCACGCAATTACCAGCCATCCAGAGGATGAAGTATGCCTGTGCGAAGCATTCATTAAGTTTGCTGTAATCATGATCTGATTGGAAGAGGGTCAGGTAAACAAAAGAGGCTAATTTGAGGTAAAGAAATAATTTTCTGTGAGTAATTAGGATATGTATTCATGGGTAAAGCATTTTGCAAATGTTAGCCGCTATGTAAACATATTCATAATCGTTATGAATGGAGTAAGGAAACATTTTGACAGACAGCAGCCGAGATGAACTTTTCCAAGCCACGGCGTTTTCTACAGAGGAGTATGAATATGTAGGGACTATCTATACATACATACAGAAAAGGCAGATGGTGTTTCAGCCAGCTGAAGTGGTATCTATAAGGCTGCAGTTTTCTTTGTCCCACGCACCCGGCAGGACTATGGCAGGCGGAGGCTGCGAGGAGCAGCCAGGCAAAGGCTGTTTGGACGTTCACAGGAAAGACTCCATCCAGGCAGGCAGCCCGCGGCTGGCCTGGGCCGGCACCTCGCTCTGCTTTGGCCCCTGCAGAAGCCGGTAGTCGGCCCTCGGAGCTGCCCCCGCTCCGCCCAGCCTCCTGCCTTCAGCCCGGACGCCGACCGCTGGGTTGTCACCCCCGCCTGCTCCCGCGGGAAAGGGAGCGGGGATGCGGTGTTCGCCGGCGCTGACATTTTGAGGAAAGCACGTGCTTTCTTAGGAGGTGTACTATTTTTGACCAGAAAACTGGAAGCCCTCAAAATGTCTGCCCCAATTTTTTCCACTTTGGCTACAATAGGAGTTTCTTTCTGCTTTCCTTTTCTTTCCCTCGGGGCGGTGGGGGAGGCTTCGATAGCTTTCTTTTGTCTTCCACATGCTCTTTTTAATTTTTAATTTTTTTTTTTTTTTTAAGTGCAAAATCAGTTTTTCCTCTTCAAGAAGAAAATTTCTTCTGAGCAACCTGACTCCTGAGCATAGAGACCTGACTCTTGGAAGATGAGCTGCTAAAAAAGAAGAAGAATGAAGGAAGCTACAAAGAATTCTCTGCCAAACTGCTTCTTACTGAAACCAAAGACCTTGCATGCAGGTCTGCTAGGACCGTATGAGAGCTGTCATATTCATTGCATCAGGATGGGTCAATGATTTTCTTCTTGGACTGATTTCCCTCTGCTGGCAATGCAGAGGAGAGCAGGTCCATGGCTTCGGGTACCACAGCAGCTCAGCCTCCCAGCTGTGTCAGAGCACGCAGCGACTGGTCCCACTGGTACCAGTACTAGTAGCAAGGAGTGTGGATGGAGGACATGCCTCACTGCCCCTTGCCACATTGAGGGAAGACGGGGTTTTTCACATCCCCAGTAAGACACAAAAAACTCACAAGGATAAGAAGTGTTTTGTGCAGAAACATCTCTGCAATGTTTTGGGAACTTGAACTACACAATGTTAAAAATGTCCAGCAATAAAACACCTTGTTTGCATTTTCAAAAGCTGATATATGAGTTTGAAATACTACCTCATAAGTACAGTTTTAAAAAAAAACATGGTTTCAACTGAGGGTGAAATTTCCTTATGATTTGATTTGAAAGATATTTCAAGTCTCGAAGTTGGGGGAAACAGGGGAGTTTTCCATTTTCTTTTTTCCCTTTTCCTCCTTCTTCTCTGCCTTCTCCTTCGCATTCTCCTTCTCCACCTTCTTTTTCTCTTTTCTTTTTCCTTTTTCCTCCCTTTTTTTCCCTTTTTCCTCTCTTTTCTTTTTTCATTTTTCTTTTTTCCTTCTCCTCTCTTTTCCTTCCTTTTAACAGAAACAATTTGCCTAATTCACTGAGAATTCCTAAAGTGCTTCTCTGACCTAAAACTTCCCTCTCCACTGGAACAAGGAGCCCATTGCTGGAGATGGGCTGTGTGCTGCAAGGTGCTGAGAGAACGGTGGGCACAGGAGTAAGTGACAGCAAATTTATGAGGTCCCACCTCATACATTTATGTGAAAGGCAATAAAAGTGGTTTTAAGGGTGTATCTGCATGTCTGTACTTCAATCTGTGATAGACCCACAAAAACCACATTTCCTCTGTTAGCACGAGAGTCCTCTGAACCACAGAGCCAATGGAAAGGTGCTGAGGTCAAAAACACTTTAGAGGGTTTTTAATGGCCATATAAGCCAACCTGGGATTGTGAGACTCCTACTACGGCGCCTAGAGAAGGAGCCTTCTTATCTCCCCACTGTGGTGACCTGCTGATAAAGTCCAGCTGCCATGAATAAAAAGCCGGAAAATGTTTGTATATCTAAAATGAAAAATTCCCCAGACCTTGATAAAACAGGGTGGCCAGCAGGAGTCTGGCTCAGATGGGATGTTCTTCATCATTCTGCTTCAGCTGATGAGAAAGAGTCTTTTTAAACAACAGTAGCAATGTTTTTGGGGTTGGACAGAGCTCACCCAGATTTAGCCACCTAAATGTTAGTCCTTGACTTTATCTTAACGCCTTGGTGCTCTCAATAGCCAGCTAATACAACATGCCCAGCATGCCACTGGAGGTGGGATGAAAAGTCCCATGGAGGTGCCTGTTACCCTCTGATTTTAGATGGCCAAGACCAAGTGCTGAACTTCCACTCCGGTGGAGCAGAAGTAGCTTGGGGTGACTTAGTGGCCTGATCAGGGCTGATCTGAGTAAATCATCAGCTATGGCCTTCACTGGGTTCAAAAGATCCCAGGGGAATGTTTATTTAGGAACAAATCGAAAATGTAAATGGATCTAGAGGCTGCATCACTTGATTGGGCGTTGGAAAATCTGTGTTCCTCTCTAGTGGTCCATGGACCAGCAGGTGACTTTGTCCAAGTCCCTTTAGCTATGATGCTTTCCTGCCCTGTGAAGAGTCAGAAAAACCCTGCTGGCCCCAAGCTTCATGCAGCAGCTTGTGTTTGACGGATGAGAAGCATCACCTGAGAACTAATGGTCAAGTACAAGGCAAATACCCCCCTCCAGGCTTACCCCCCCGAGCCGGCACAGCTTGTCCTTCCAGAAAGCGAGCAAGAAGTGTGGCACAGACCGTAATTAAATACCAGCTTTCCATGAAGATCGGCCAGATTTTTCCTTCTAGTTTTCACTTCTCAGGGAGGACCCGTGTCCTTTACCCAGCTTCTGCCCCGTGCGGGCGAGGGTCCATCAGTGCAGCCTCTCGCCCGCGCCAGCCCCGCCGCTGCCCGGCTGCAGGC
>NW_010564175.1:6262-6471 GCF_000687285.1 Phaethon lepturus
CTGGAGCCTGGGGACTTGGCTCGGAGCTCACTCCCATCCTGCCAGGCAGGATTTGCTCTGCAGACCACCCGATTTTTAATATTGGGCTGGGGATTTAAGTCGGATCAAGAGCAAATCTGGGCCTGGAATCTGCCCTCCTATAAATCCTCTAGGCTCTTAACACTGCCATAGCTTCGCGGAGGGTGCCGGTACGGGGCTGGCCTTGCCTG
>NW_010564175.1:6648-18519 GCF_000687285.1 Phaethon lepturus
AAGGCAGGCTGACAGCTGCTGGAGAAGCCTCTGCTTTTGCCCCCCTCCTCTTCCCTCTGCCGTGGGCTAGCTGCTTGCTGTGAGGAGCCAGATTTGTTCTATTAAAAGTGTTTTCCCGGATGGAGGGAAGTTCTCATGCACTCTGCCCCAGCCAGCCTTGACCCGCACTGGCTCCGATGTGAGCAGCCTTTTATTCAGCACAGCTCAGTGATTGGAAGCAGACCTGAGCGGGAGACTCACCCGCGCTCACCCCAAAATGAATGAGGACGTTAGTCACGTTTGGGACAGTCAGAGGTGGTCTCTGTCCTGGGGCTGCGTGGGAAGAGCCACCACCCCGGCTCCTCAGGGCACCTTTTGGTGAGCGTCCCTGGGCTAATATGCAGGTTGCAACCTCAGAAAGCCTCTGCAGCTGCCTGCTAACTCTTGGAAACAGCAGTTGTATCAGCAGGTGAATTGAAGCTGGGGTTTTCTGAGGTCTTAGGGACAGAAATTTAAAGGGTTTGCAAAAGCCTGGACTTAGCTCTGCAGGTTTTGCCGCTGCCCTGCTCTCACCTGGGTGAGAACACATCCTGCTGCGGGCTGCGCAAATGCCGCTCGGCTGCTCTCCTGCCCGTCAGCCCTGCAGCAAGCCCGTCCCTGCGTATCAACCCCGACAGCAGCGCAGGGACGTGCCAAGCGCAGCCCCGGAGCTGGCAGCTGGGCTGCTTCCCCGGCTCTGGGGAAGGTGGTGGCCCCGGAGGGGAGCATCAGGCTGGTGCGCTCCCTGCTTCCGCGGAGCTTGCGCATGACAAGGTGCTCGCTGGAAACAATTTTGTTATGGAAAGCCCACTGGGACTTTTTGAAACAGGACTTCAGAAGAAAACATCTGACTACGCTATTTTAAACAGGAGGATTTGGGAATAACTATAGCTCTAAACTTCAGTTAAAAAAGAAAAACTGTCAAACACTGGGTCCCGCTCTAACAAGAAATGAAGAAACCTCCCATTTAAAAACAGCAAAATAGTGTGTCGAAGTGTCAAAACAAATATGAAATACGTGAATTATTTATGAGGCAGTGCTGGCAGGCCACATCGCAGTTAAGCTCAGCCAGGTACAAGCTAACACTGTCCCAGAATGGAAAAAGAGAGCTCTGGGGACCGGCACCATCCGTGTGCCCGCTCAGGTGAGACGCCAGCGTGTTCATCGCGCTCCCCCTCGGTCCCATCCCTGCAGCTGGACTCAGGAGCTGACATTCAGGCATATAAGCTATGTCCCCAGTAATGCTTTTTATATGGAGCCAGTGGGGCGTAATTTTAACAGGAGAAATTTAAGCATAAAAGGGGAAAGCTCCAGCTGGCCGGTGAGCA
This sequence comes from Phaethon lepturus, assembly GCF_000687285.1. Taxonomy (NCBI): domain Eukaryota; kingdom Metazoa; phylum Chordata; class Aves; order Phaethontiformes; family Phaethontidae; genus Phaethon; species Phaethon lepturus. The sequence goes on from NW_010564175.1 coordinate 7,995, forward strand.
GCGAGCCTTCTAGCGGGAGGCGGGAGGCAGTACTCGGCGTGCAGGCGAGGTGCCGGGAGCTTGTGGGGTCCCATGACGGAGGGAAATGAAATTATTTTCTCTGTGCCACAGACTGCCGTGGCAGCGAGCAATCACTTCAGTTCCCTGCGTCTTTTCAGAGCCAGGCAGAAGGATTTGTTAGTTTCTGAAGTCAAAATATTTTGATAGTAAAATGTCTAGTGTTCTCACATAATTTTGACAGGATCTGGATTCTGGGAGTTATTTTTCAGAGCGCCTTAGAAAAGGCACACTCAGTTTCTTCCCAGGGAAAGTTCTTATCAGGGAAACACCCCCTCCGATGAGTTTCCTGTGCAAGGACGTATCCTGAGAAGTGAATTTAATTTTCCCGTTGTTTGTGGCATCTAGTTTAGAAGAAGAAAGAGAATTTTCCATCTGCTGCCACTTAAATGTTCCTTCACCTGAATGAATCCCACTGGCCCTTTTTCGGGACTGCCCTCTGATTCAGACACCTGGAGAGCAAAACTCTCTCCAGGCAGAAGGGGTTTGTTTGAACACCTCACAGGGTGTCTTGCATCGATCCTCGCTTGGAAGGGAAGCCAGGCAGCACCTTTAGCCCCAGTTCACGCTTGGACAATTGGTGCACCAGATGCTTAAGGAACTTGACCAAGGTTGTATGGTGAGTCTGCGGCAGAGCAGAAGTTGGCATTCAAGAATCAGATTACCACCCTAATTCCTGGTCCACTTTTCCTCCTTCCTAGCTGCAGTCATTGCTGCCTTTTCCTCCCACATAAGAAAGACGAGATTAACCTGTCAGATAAACATTGACACAAGCAACAGTTAATTTCGAATGGGAAGCCCAGGATGTGACGCTTGTATCATGAAGAGTTTATGGGCAAAATTCCTGGGAAGTTCTGTGCTCTCTTCATTCCTCCAAGAGTACTCAAGGCTTGTTCTCCTCCAAAGGACAGCAACGCCTACCCCTGTGTGAGGGGAAACCACCCCTCGGGTCTCTGGTGAGCCAGAGCTACTGTGGCAGCTGTGGCTCAGGTCGCTCCCACAGCCCAGGTTTAGGGTTAGTAACAAACCATGAGCCAGCGCTCTCGTGACAGGGGACCTCTTCATTATGTCATTTGCCAGACGTCACCCTTAACAGTCCACACGTTACCCATAATAACTGCACCTCGCACACCCCTACAAATTACAAGTGTTGGTCTGAGGTTAAAAATGTGGATCCCAGAGCATTTATATAAAGACTTTTATGCAACCCTTGAATGAAAAATGGTGCACCGTCCAACCATTAGATTTATTTGTCGTATTGAGTGAACATTTGACAGCCCAAGCAAATTCCTGCATGTTAGCTAGGAGCACAGTTACTCCTGCAGCGTTTTATAAACTTCTTTTGGCAACACTACAAAATGCGGAGAAGTTATCAAGGCACATTCCCTGCAGCTGTTGTAATCTTTACGAACTGATTTCTTATTTCACCAGGGGAATAAAAATAATGATATTCACAATAATAACAATGATGACGATGATGACATAGTTATTGCATTTTCATCAGAGGATCTCTAAGCACTTTATAAACTATAGCTAAGCTTCAAAATAAATAATCCTGCAGGACATATGAGTATTATACTGTATTTTGCATGGTCCCATTAGGCTATAGAAAAGATAGAACAAATCCTAACTTATGGACTACCTTAACTTTAAACTTTCTTCTAACCATATTGATTAAAATGGAAATACTCCCTCCCTGACACTTTTCAGAATTAAAATTTCCATCTTGAAATATTTTACAAATGTCTAAACATGAGTCAGAAAGGATGAGAATATGGGGAAAACCTTTTTATGTCGTTTTCAACAAATCTACTTCAAGGTGTGAAAAACAGAAAATTTCTTAATTTTGAAACACTGCTATGGTGTTAAATAAAACTAACCAAGTGCTTGAGCACACTTGTGGGCAGCTCTTTTTATCCAGAAAACACTTCTGTTTAGAACTATTGGAAAGTTTATATTTTTACAAAAACCTGGAGATGATTCCTGCTTATTCCTTTCACTTTGGACAAAATTATCTGCTAAAAAAAACCCCCAAAACTTTCATAATTAATTCCCTTCACCCCCAAATCCCTGGATTAATTTTTTTTTCTCTATCTCTCTTTAAATTGTTAGGGAAATGTTTCTCATCTTGTCATGTATTTGTGCAATTTGTTTTTCCTTTACTGTCCCTTTAAGCACTGATCATGCAACGATGTACATGTGCAATTATGTACTAACCGAAGACATGCTTTTCAAATTGAGTACTCATGAATATAGCTTGCAGTATATGCAAAAGTACTTGTAGAATTCAGAGTATTTGTTTTCTCTGTTGGATTGTTTGGGTTTTCTGTACATTATGAGAGAGAATTAAAAAAACCTCAAACCCTTCAAAACAAGAAAAAGTGTTTGCAAAAAAGATACCCCCCCCCAGCCCTTCTTGTAAAAAGTAGCAATTGCTGTAAAGCCGTAGACAGTAAGTGAGCCTGGCCAACTGAAACTAATAATTACATATTTCCCTTTAAATGACTTGGCCAAGGTCACCCTGCAAATCAATGGCAGATTCGATAATTTAACCCAAGAGTCCTGAAACCCAATATCCTGCTCTCACCACTGCAGAACCACTGCGCAACCGGCTTCCAATCTGAGAATGATACATGATGTAAGGAGGAAAACTGTAGATGTTTCAGGTTTTTTACGCTGTGTGCTGCTCATTTATATAGAGTTTCTCTTTTCCTTGGTGTAGAATAGTAAATATTTAAACACAATTTCTGTAAAAATATCTTGAAATGTTGTCAGAAGCCGCTGGGTCTGTCAGCTAAAAATGACATCTGGGGCTGCTGCGAGAGCTACTGATGTTGTGTGCGCTTCCTTTCCTCGCCTGAAGAGTAATTCATATGGCCATGCTGATGAAAAAATCGAACAGTAATAGCAGATGGAAAATGATCTGGTTTTTTCCATCGAGAAAATTTCTCAAATATTTTTTCCAATCTGCTGGCAATATCTTGACTTGAAACTAGATGTAGATTTATATCTGTTTTTTTGAAAACTCAGGAATTTTTATATGCCAAAATTCAAATGTTTTCTCTTCCTTTATTTTCTCACCATTAACTGAAATAGAATGAATAAGACTGAGGGGCTCTAATCTTATTTTCCCCCTTTTTATCCACTCTGTATGTTCCAAAGCTGAAATTTGTCCAAAGGAAATGTGGTAAAAAACCCCCCCAAACTAAAGTTTAGTTTTTTCTTAATGTTTTAAATCAAACTGTAAATTTAAAAATGAAACACTAACCTGTGGATTTTCCATTAGAATTTTAAAAGAAAAAGGGAAATTTCTGAGTGAAAAATTCATTTAGTGTGTAGAATGGACAAACGCTACATCCATTCCCTCGGGACCCCTCGAAGCCCTGAGGAGGAGACGGAGCCCCAGCAGCGGGAGGGCAGGACCTGCCCTGCAGTGGTTTTGGGTGTGCAGAGATGTACAGAGGTGCATCCTGCCGACACGATTTCCCCGGTTGAACCGGACAACTGTCACCTCCTTCCACACCACCAAGGCTGGATGGAGACGTGGCACTGAATTTACCGCATGTTCGGCAAGCTTCAAAACCCAGACCACGGGCTTATCCTTAGGTCCCTCCTCTAGGTGTGTGCCGCAAGGTCATCATCGATTTTCCTGCCACCTCTGCTCTCGCCAAAGCCTCCTACGGCAGGCGTTCCCTGAGCACGCCAGCTAATTTTTCAGTCCCGACCTCAAGCAGCAAAATCTTTTCCCTGCCCTTCCCAACATGTGCAGGGAATTATCATTGGAACGGATTTTGTTGTCAGGCAGGAAAAGGGCCCACTCAATTCTCCTAACACAGGGTCCCTGTGCCGGTTAAGAGGTTACAAGGATGCTTTGAAGAGACCAGTTAGAATCCTGGTAGCCTGGTGCTGTGCCTGGGTGGTGCACATCCACGGGGTCCCTTCTGCAATCCTCATGCCCAGGTTGGCAAAGCTGTGTGCGTGGCTCCCTCTGCAGATGAGGAAGCTCTTCCTCATGGGTGGTAGCTTCTGTCACTGGTACCTTCCTCCACAACACTGTCACCAGACGGCCCTAAACCTAACACCTGTGAGGTGCTGGTGCGTTGGGTCAGTGTTATCACTGTCTCGCAACCAAAGGGAAAATCTGCCCCCTCTGTCTTTCGGGACACTCTCCCTTCATGACCTTAAGGGATTCTCAGGGGAAGGAGTTATGGGGCCTCCTGAGACCCTCTGGTGCAGTAAATCACCAGGGACAGAATGGAGGAAGACTGAAGGGAGTAGGTGCTGGGATACCAGCGATGCTGACAACTCAGCATCGCGTGTGCTCCTGAAGGATAGGAACCCGGGCTCTGCAGAAGTTCAGCTTGCTGGACTGGCAGTGAAAGCAGAGTGGAGCTACACACAGAAACTGGATAGCATGGGTAATGGTAACCTGGGAAGGTCAGGTCATTCAGCACCTTGAGGGGAAGGAGGGTTGCCTTCCTGGCCTCTCCAGGCGATGTGAGAACGGTGGTACAATGCTTGTGGTTTGAAAGGATGCAGCAAGGAGCCGTGACTGACCATGCTCCTCCAGAAGCATTACTTATTGTGCATACTTGCCTCGAGACATCTTGGGCTGGCCTGATTTTAAGTAGGCAGTGAACGCACGGGCCTCCCTAGGACGTATGAGTGCAAGATGTCCTGTAACTGAGAACCTCAAATCACACGCTGTTTCTTAAACTCTTGGCCACACTGAAAACTGTCTCACTGGAGCTATAAATGGATAGCATAGCCCAGGGGCAGAATCTGGAGCAGGTACAGGACAGCAGATGTGCCTCAACTGGCTCTTGCAGATCACACTAAGCAGACATTGTCTACCTAGTGCTGGAATCTTCATACATTCCCTGGAAATTTCCTATTGCTTGTTCTATATGAGCCAACATCGCCGATCTTTTAAAGCCAAGTTCACCCACACCAAACAGGGGTGGGTAAGCTTGCTTGGCTGCTGGGTCATGGGTCAGCAGTAAGCCATCAGAGGAAGACATCTCTGGGCCATTGATTGTTACAGATGGTCTTCAGTGCTTGCCAGTGCCAGATATATTGGAGGACTGTGAAGCAACCCACGGTGTATCTGGTGAACACAGCGCTTTTTTCTGCCTTCTGTGACTAGACGCATGTCCTGAAGGAAAGAGTTGATTGCTCCTGTCGTCTTCCAACACTGGCTACATTAGCAATAGCATTAAGCATTATTTGCTCCTTTTAGTGCCTCCCCAGCCTTCCAGTAAGAATGACCATTCCAGTGCACTACATACTACTTTCTGCAGAGCATTGAAGGGTTATGGTAGGGCCATTTGAGTCTTCAGATGATAGGAAGTAGTGCAGTGCAGCCAGGCTCTGGGCACAGCTCTCTGCCAAGGCATATATTTTGTTGGTTTTCAGAGTAGCAGGAGAGTCTGGGAAGCAGAGCAGAATTTTGGTCCCTCATCTAAGACTTGTGTGTATGCAGATTTGCTATCGTAACTAGCATAAGGACTGTTCTTTCTCAGTCTGGCTGTAGGATTTAAAATAGACACTTACTGTTTTCCCAGTCTCATAAAATTCATAAGGCCAAACCTTGCTCTTGGATATGTGTGTAACTTTCCCACTGATGGTAGAATGGCCACAGAGGTCTTAAAGGAAGCTGAGAGAAAAAGGTTGGAGATAAAGACCTACCCAAACCCCAGCATTCAGAACCAGGACACTTGTAATCTGCTCTTCAAAAAAAAAAACCAAAACCCTGCAGACAGTCAATGAAATTATGCCGGTGTAGAAATCCTGGCTGGGAGTGGAAGATCAGATTCCTGGGTCAAACTTCACAGCTTCACAGTTTGGGGGTACTTTGATCTGGGCTGTCAGAAAGGCCCAGGCTAAGATGCTGTGATCTAGCACTTAATATTTGCCCCAGGGTCATCTGGAGCCGAAATCCTCTTCAGACTCATTTCTTGTTTGAAATAAAATCAGATATGTTTATGCCATAAAGTACAATGGAAAACTCTGAAACTTAAACAGACCCACGGCCCCTGTACGTGCTCTCTAGCACCTACAGACTACAGGGAGAAGCACCCTGGGCAGCTCTCCCCCATCTCAACGTGTCCAGCTTACATCAGGTGCGCAGGACGGCTCACCCCAGGAACGCGCTATTTACACTTCACCAGAAACATTACACCAAGGACAAATTAGCTGAAGTTTCATTAGTTGGGGCCTTCTGTGATATCAGTAGGAGACATCACCTGATAAGAGGCCGCTTTGCAACCTGATCCCGCGTTTCTCTTTATGATGTGCCGAGGCGATGCTTGGAGAACATGAATCTGTTAGCAGGAGACTTACCTGTGCCTTGCCAGGTCCATCTGCAGGCTTCTCTTTTTCACTGCGAATTATTGTAACCTCAAAAATGCCACCTGCTCTTCCTTGGGAAAAAGCCAGCATAGAGCAAGCAGCCAGCAAAGCTGTCTGTGATCCATTCCTTGTAGCAATGGTGTCCTAAAAGAAGGGAAAACTGGGAGATGAATACCTAAAAGTGGGATGTAAGGGCTCTCAGCCCCACTTTAGGAATGTCTTTCCTTAATCGCATGTAATTACACCACGTTTTCCATCACAAGAGATGAAAAGCCTGTCCACGCCCCTGACACACTTCACTACTGTAATGAATTTGGAAAGCAATGACCAGACTGTCAGTGAAGTCTGGAATTACTCCAGAGGCAAGACTGAAATTTAATCAAGGACGGTGAGAATAGATGTGGACTGCTAATAACATATGTTCAATGTCTGTGGTTCACACCTGCTCATCTCACCTCAGCATCACCATTTGGTCTGGTTTTTGTGCCAAAGAGCAGGAAAAAAAAGAGAAATCTTCCCTCAGGTTACATAATTTCTTTCTCAGATCCAGAAGGCAGCACACACCGTATTTACAACCAAGTAGTAATTTTACTGAAAAAGTTTGATGAAAATGTTGACCCTAATAATGGGGGAGAGGTTTTGAAGCTAGCACCTTTGAAATGAAATATTTCATGTTGCTATATCAATGAACTTCAGCTTCCAGCAACTGCTCAGGCTCAATGCTTGCAGCATGGTGTGGCATTAGCTTATCTCGTACATATTTTTCTTTTTACTTTGACACAAAGTCGTGTTTACAAAAGAAGCAGACAAAAGATTGCTTTGGTGAGACTTTGTGTTCCAGCAGGGTGGTATGCTGGAACTGTAGTGAAAGGTGATTGTTGCTGTTTATTTAATGAAAGAAACCAAACTCCAATCACAGATTTAGATAAGTTACAGCTCTTGGCTTTAAGATCTATTGTTCTGGGGGGAGAAAACCAGAGTTTTTCCCAGGCTTATTTTTGCTACTGACACTACATTCTTCCAAAAACATGTCTTTGGAGAGAAGACTTCTTTCACTCATTCTCTGGGTTGCACATGAGCTATGCTGAGCACCATCTTCTCCTGAGGAACCGGACCCCAGTTACAGTGAGGTCCCATTTCCCTCCTAGAGTGAAGTCTGACCTGCTGGAGCTCCACACTAGATCTCTACTCATCTGGGTCTAACAAACATTTCTGTGTGTACAGAAAGGGTGCAGCTCCCTGGTAGAAGTGGTGCCAGTGGTACATAGCCTGACCTGGTTAGCTGGTGTAGACGTCTTGCTCTGTGCAGCAGATGGGCTCATTTCTCTGCCATAAACACCTCACTATGCTGCAAGCAGAATTTTAATTGCAGCATTTTTTAGCTTTCCCTTCTGCACAAACAGCAACCCCTGTGTAAATTTAGCTGCCCAAGCAGGGTTTGCTATGAGATCCCAAGGGCCACCAGACAGTATGCTTCATGCCGAGGAAAGGGCAGAGAGCTGAGGAGCTCTTGCAGAGAAGATGCTGTTTAACTCTTTTTAGCCCAGGGCATTATTAGAAACTCTCCTAATAGAGCAACAGCAAAGCCTACCTGGAGAACAGAAACTCTACAAGAAAAGCAGGGCTAACCACCTGGAAACCTTAAGGGTGCCCTCCCTAGCCAATTTATGTCCCTCTCATTTCACTCTCTTGTTACGAAGCCAATGGCAACTTCCTGAGCCTAAGTAGCTCAAAAAATAATTCATCTGGCACAAATCAGTAGTGCTGTAGTAGAGAGCTGCTGATTTACCCCAGCTGAAAAAGTGGCCCTGAGTGTTACTGCTCCTTAGGACTGATTAAATTGTGTTTCAGGGAGTAGTTGTGGGGTGTCTTTTTTCCTTTTTTTCCTTTTTTTCCTTCCCTCTCACCTTTTTTTCCCTTTCCTCTTTCAATAGGGTTGGGAAGTGCATTTTGAAAACAAATCAATTCTTCTATTTTAACTGGAAGTCATGTGCTCTGCAGAAATCCTTATGGCTTTGTCTTCTGCTAGGTGGAGAGCAGAAGCACTTTTATCTGTTTTTATTCCATACCGGTTACCTTTACCTTGTCTCAAGGAATTGCCATCTATAAGGAAACAATTTCAAGATCAGGAACACTCAGTTATTTCTGTTTTAAAATGAACTGGTATCTCACCCTCTGTTGCTATTTTCTTTTTGCCAGTGTTCTGAAACCAACATATCAGGGGATTTTTTTTTTGGTTGTTTGTTTGGGGGGATTTTTTTTTCTTTATTTCTGGAAAGGTAAGAAGCTATGTGAGAGAAGTCAGGATGAAGTGGATGTTGTGAAGCAGAGGAACTGTTCTTTATGGCTGGATCCTGCTTCCTCTGTACTAATTGGTACAGAATGGGAACCAATGTGGATGCTAAAGTACAAGAAAAAGAGCTGAATGACCTCAAACCCAGACAATATCATGCTAATTATTTCACATAAATCAGAGCATAAGAAACTTTGGCACACTCCATTCAGTCAATAGGAATAATTTGTTACAGTATAGGAAAGAAAACAACAGCCAGATTGGAGCCCTGATTCACACAGGAGTGAATTCATTGATTAAATACAACTGTGTCTGATTGTGCACGAACTGAATTGGAACTGTTGTTCATAACTCTGTGGTCATCATTGCTAAAACAAAGTGCATCCTTCAAAACGCAACTGTGGGATGCTTCACTAAGCAGTTGTGCCTCATGCAAAATTAAAACCTTCTCTCAAGTGTCAGCTGGAGACTTTATGGCAGCAGGGACTCCTCAAAGGGGTCCAGCATTTCATGCCTCTGGTCACAAAGGGACTACCGAGTAAATAATTTTCTTGGGCGCTCTGACCCTTCTCCACTGAGACACCCACGAAGTACTGAGCAAAATGTGTAATGTAAAATGGCCACCAAATTTTAAGACCCCACTGGGTGTTACAAGCAGAGAAGAGATCGGCAATGGATTCAGGCACCTTTTCCCCAGTCCTGCTCATTTACAAGGGCATACAAATCCTGCTTCCCTGGGTGCGAGAGGAATCACACCGCTGGAGGCAATGTCTCTGTGTGCAGCCTCTGGACCTCTGGCAAGGTCCTCAGCCAAAAGCCCATCCCTCCTCTCGAGACAGTATCTGGGTGAACTTAGAGTCAGAAGAAACTTTTTTGTCAAAATTTTTTGTTTCATTGTTCTCATTCATCCATCCAGACCTTCTTTCCAGAAAAACAAAGCAATATTCACAGCCTTCTGATTTAGAGCAACCAAGGAGCCATCCCATTTCCATCTCCTTTGCTTAATAAGGAGAAACATATACATCTAGCGTTAGTGAAGTTCAGTCAACATACATACCCCAAAAATTGCTCCTTGTTGTAACTTGGTGCTTTGGCAGAATGAGGGGAAACAGAAGCACGGGGCCAAGGCAGTGTTTCACTGTCAAAAATCCAATATTTGCTTCTTGTGAAGGGAGCAAATATTTGCACCCGTCAGCATTTTAACCTCAAATGATTTCATTTTGGCATCCAAAATTGCGGAGGGAGCATTTCACTCTGGCTTCGCTGATGTACTCCAGTTTGCGTAACTCTTCCCCCGGCTGCAGACTGTGATGTTGGTAGCTTTCATCCTCGCCAGCTGATCTTTTTCACAGTGTCACGTTGATTTATTTGTCTTCATTGGGATTCTGATAACATTTTGCCAATAAATTAATTTTAAATTAAACTTTCTGTTGTGTCTTTTATGTTGGGCCCAGCGCATGTGTTGGAAAGGAAAGTTCATTTCAGAGATACTTTATACTTCTTTTTATCGCCATCTTCAACAACCAGCTGTTACATTTATTTTACTTTGGATGAAAGTTGTCAAAGCACTGCATAAATTAGGAATAAAAATTTGCTGCTAGTGAAGATGAACAATTGCAAGAAGCATTTTAAATAGCCATACACAGAAGCAGTTGTACACAGGACTGAGGGTGCCTGAACCCGTGCTCAGTTTGTCTTTATCCACTTTTTTGGGCACCCAGCGTCGCCCCGTGGGCGGGGACGCTCGGGCAGGGCTGGGCGCGCAGGCTCTCCCGCGCTCCGGTGGGGTGGGACTGGTCGGAGGTCCCAGCGGGGCTGTTCCCC
>NW_010564176.1:0-19703 GCF_000687285.1 Phaethon lepturus
ACCTTAGTGATTCTGTGATTCTGTGAAGCAGACTGCTGCAGCTCAAGTCCCAGCCAGCTGGCTGTACAGCTCTAAGGCTCCTTAGAACTTTTTTAAAGTCTTCACGAATCTCTTGAAGATTTTACCAGTCAACATGCCTTTCCCTATAGTTGCTGTTAGTGAATCATTAGGCATTTTGCATAAGGTTATTGCATACTCGTCAGATTACAATGAAACAAAGCCAGCCTTTCCTCAAATCAATATCCTTGTTCAGAAGCATTTCAGCTGCCTTGTGTCCTAACCCAAGATGCAAAAATAAAGATTTGTGTAACTGAAGCATACTTGGAACTTACATTAAAAATATGGATTACTTATGATTTGAGTATTATTTCGTTCTGTATTCCTCTGAAGACAAAACATCTGCATAAACATGCATTCAAAATAAGTTTTTTGATTCACATATACCAAATTCACCTGCAGGTAGGATTGCAGTTACTTCCCTGGCAAAAAATCTCCAAAACAGACTAATACAAAAAATAAGTGTAAGACAATGACCAAGTCCTTTAGAAATGTTCAAAATTCTTCACAGTTAAATAGTAAATGATGACTATTTCCTTGTAGCTGCAATATACGTTACAGCTTTGAATTATTAAATGTGCAGCAGCAGTGACCAAAAGCCTCCTCCATTAATAACGTCTAATGGACTACTCTTGTACAAGTTTAGGAGCAAAGGGCTACTGTGCATCTGGCCACGTAGGCAGCATGTACTTGGAGGGTCTGCTGCATCCCTGATGTGTCAGAATCACAGAACCACAGAATCACAGAATCACTAAGGTTGGAAAGGACCTTCAAGATCATCAAGTCCAACCGTTAACCCAACGCCACCATGCCCCCTTGACCATGTCCTGAAGTGCCACATCCACACGTTTTTTGAACACTTCCAGTGACACTGACTCCACCACCTCCCTGGGCAGCCTGTTCCAATGCTTGACCACTCTCTCGGTGAAGAAATTTTTCCTAATATCCAACCTAAACCTCCCCTGGCGCAACTTGAGAGAAATATGTTGCACAGAAATATGCAAGACCTAACTGCACTCTCCCATCTCATGCCATGTAGTTGCACCAGCCACCCTTTGTCTGGATCACAGCTCCATTGCTTGTGACCAGTGCTATCTGTACTCAGTTAAGAATCTAGTCTGCAGAAGGATGGCCAATACATGATACAAAATGTCTGGGGCATGTACAAAATACCCAAAACCTCGCTGGGCTTCCTAGCATGCCTTCTCCTCAAAACTCTTTCTTATAATCAAACTTTAGTGAACTTCTCTGTAGGACACTACTGACCTTTTGGAGATGAGGGTTCACCAGCCTCCGAGCTGACCTAGAGCCCTTTCAGTGACCAGTCCACTTAAAACATGACCTTCTTTATCATAGTGCAGGAAAGCGACAAGAAATACTGTACTCAGGTCCTGAATGATCTGTTACTCAAAAATCCTGATAAAGGATGGACATTTCCTGTGCTCATTGTAAACATATAGAGAAGTTGGTTTGACTCACCTGAACTGTGATTATTTTTAGCTGGAGCTCCTGAGCTGCAGTGTATTTGACTGCATTGGCACTGATGAAGGAAACCTGGAAATCCCTTTGATTCCAAAATTAAATTTGCAGAAACTTTATTAGGGTTTTTATGTTTAGCTGAAAACAGACCAAAATAAAAGTGAGATGCTGTTTATTGTTACAGGAACCGACATATCAGGAGTTAAGAGAATGGGGAAGGCAAACTCGAGTAAATGTTAACTCCTTGTGTTCAGACAAACTTTACTCACAGGCAGTATAAAACTAAGAAGAAATACAAAAATCTTACAGGCAGAAAGCATTCTGGTGTCTTCCCTGCTACTAGTGGGGAACTTGGATTGCTTATGGGTTGTTTGATGTTTTCTGAAGGTTTCTTCAGATTTTTTAGACTTCTTAAAATCTAAGTGTGCCAGGGCCTGTGGTGGTGCACTCTCCCCTTACCCCCACTTCGCCTTTGTACCTGGGCCACTCTAAGTTGCCTGACAAGTCTTGGCCTCTGAACAAAGGGTTTGGTGGCTGAGAGCCCCTCAACCGTACCAAGCACTCTTGTGTAGCCAAGGAGGAGAATGGCACTGAGCGTATCAGGAACGCAATCACCTAAACAAGGTACAGAACAAGAACAGTACTAATCAATTATCTCCAGACAATCCTGGCAGCGGTACTGTCAAAACTTCAGAAATCACCTGCCTGGATTGTGGAAACTCATTGATGCCTAAAGTCAATCCCCTCCCAGTCCTATAAATAGTGGTCCCAAGTGAGACCCTTTGAGCTGTCCTGGACCGCAGCGGGCTGTGACCAGCACCTCCCTCTGAGTGGGACGCCTCTCAGCATCCGTGAACCCTCAAGTTCATGATCAACTCAGGCTCAACTGTGCACCCGTTGAGTGACACAAAGCATTCGATGTGAGTATTTGACTGAATTCAAGGGGGATATTGAATAGGAATCTTTGTACATATCTATCTCTTTTCTCTACATCTCTTTATGTGTCTCTATCTCTACAGCTATATGTGTGTGTGTTTAAGGAATCTTAGTAAGTTTAAGTTCATTATGCTGCTAAGTTTTATATGATTTGATACTGTGATTTATGTTAATATCGTTAGTGAATTTGATTGCTGTTATTTTGTATTAAATTGTTGTCATCCTAAAGTTACACCAAGCACAACATATATCACTACACCAGAATCCCCGATACCCTATCCCTTTAGTCATCAAACCATTGACCAAGTCCAGGACTAGGAGTGGATTGAGCTGCACCTAGACTCCACTCTGAGAAGGAGTTTGGAAAGCAAGGGGGTCCACTCTGAACCTCGTGACTCAACGGGAGAGTATTCCTTTACTTTCCTTACCTAACCTTAGTCATAAACCGTTGACCAAGTCTGGGACTAGGGGTAGATTTCCGTCCACTCTGAACCTCATGGCTCAACGGGAGGGTGTCACCTACTTTCTCTCCTCGATATATCCATTAACTCAATTCGATACATGAGTAAATCTTTCCAATTTAATTGTAATTTGGTTTCTCTCTATATACCTTTTCCATGTTGAATAAGTAATAGAGTGGGCCTTGCCATTGAATTCTGTTAAGTTGAGCTTTTTACAAATTTTTATTAAAATCATTCGCTTTCTGATATCTTTATCAGTGATTCTTGAAGTGGTGTAAATTACTCATTCGTGACAGGGCCCCTCCAGCAGTATTTGATCATGTACAGATATTGAAACAAAAAACTTGTAGCATGGACTCTTTGTAAATTCAGGTACAGAGGTTGGATTAAGGAGGACTTAAAATGCCTACGAAAATGTCCTCATTATACTCACCTCTTTCAGGCTCTGTTCTTGTTCTCTGGGGCTCTTTGCCCTGTGGTGCTAACAATATATTCAAAAGACCAGGTTATGGCTGATTTGTGGCTCTTTCAGAGATTTGTGGATTACATGCTGCTGAGTGCTGCGGGTTTTTTCTGAGTGTTTTTTTTTTTTTTTTTTTTCTAGGAATAGAGTAGAAAGTGGTCACAGTTTTTGTTACAGCTATGATCTGGATAAGACAGTGCCCATAAAAAATTTCTGAAGATATATACCTTATCCCTGTGGTGACAAGAAAGCATATACGCTGTCAGGTTCACTTGCTTTTTTGGGCACTCAGAGAGAGTTTCCAGCAATTGCTGAGACGCGTGGGTGAAGACAGTTTCATTTTGGCTAAGTTGCCATAGGGATTCTGCAGCTGGAGCTGCAGGAGGGCAGGTTGTCACTTGCCATCAGCTTTGTTTTGATCCTGTGGCTGGTATGCATCTCAGATACCGCTGGTTAACTCCGCTGCTGCTGGCGTGGGGCAGGACGGCCACTGAGGAAGACAGTCTGTGAGCTGGAATAGGTGCACTCCATTGCTGCCTCTGCGGGAGCCCACCTGCTCATTTGTGCCTTATTGAAGACTTAAAGTAAGAAATGATAAAGCTGTAATAAAGATTAGTCAGTCAGTGTACTTGAAATGAGGAGTCCGTTGCAGCCAGGCTATGGCGTCCCACCACCAGGACCCACGCTCCGTTAAGGCCGTGCAGTGCACGGGAGCAGCATGCTCTTAGCAAGGTGACGATGGTTAAAGTACTGCACGTGGCGTCCGCTAGTACCTCTTTATATTATTTTAATAACTTCCCATTCTTAAGGTAGGCTTGAAAAATCTTGCTTCCAGGTATGCTCCAAGATATGTTTCCCCCTCCCATGCCTGGTGAGAAGACGACCGCATAATCTAGGAGACAACCATACGAGCTGCTGAAAGAAACATGTCGTGTAATTATATAAGAATTATTGGGCTTGCCTTTTACCTTACTCACTTCTGTTCATTTTAATTGCGTCTGACACTCCGTGCTTTGTGTGTTTCTCCAGAGACCGGAATGGGTGTGCTGGACATACCATGGACAACAAAACCTGGAACTAAAGAAGTGCCTGTGTGGCAGAGAAATCCCAGAGAAAATGGACAAAACTGCAAGGATTTTGTCATCAAACTAATGCTTTGTTAATTACGCTGCCTGGCCTGCACCCAGCCCAAGTCTATGTAGACAGATGAGTAAAACCAGAGAATGGCATGGGATCTTGGCACGTAGTGCACTGTTCAGAATCATATAAACACCACAATTTTCAAATATCCTTCTTGCATTAATGCTAAACTGTTCTCTTGTGAAATAGTCCCCTCTTCTTCTGAGACATTGTAAGAGGAGGCAAAACAGGAGGAAGGCAGGAGCCCTGAGCAGCCTCTATTCTAAACACAGAAGGAGATGGGGAAGCCAACGCAGCTTGTTGGCTGAATGGAAGAAGAGGAGATGGCACGGATGCTCATCAGTGTTTTCTGTCTCTTGCAGAGTACATACTACAAAACCCAAAGAAGATAGTTAATTATTTTTCAAGAGAGTTTTAACACTTAATGGAAACAGTAACACAAGCTCTGGTGAACGCAATGATTCAGAAAGTGTGAAGCAGCCCGTTTGTCTGTCTGCCCCCGAACAGGCTGCCCGCCCATTTCAATTCTAATGAAGACCTGCATTTGTGAGGAAGAAAGGCTGGAATCCAAATTTAAGGCTCCTACTTTTGCCATCAGTAAAGAGCTGTATGAGCTTCTTTCAGAGCCCTTACCTTTGCAGGAATGGCTGATATGAGTTACAACCTAACTAATATCAGTTAATATCTAATATCTAATATCTAACAGTGGTAGAAGTGTGAACATTAGTCTTTCTCGTACTGTACATACTTCATGCTGGCTTCCTTCACATCAGGTTTAGCAACTGATACAGTACATTAAAAATCAGATGTTTTTCCCTGAGGTTATCACATGCAGTAATTAAATCAAACACGCATGAGAGTTACACAGCGGGGTTGACAACACGTTTGAAACCACCGTGCTGCCAAATACGGAGTGATGCACATCACTTCAGGACGATCATGTTTTTCCAGTGTTCCGGGGCAGGTTGCTCAATTCTGCAAAGATTTAGGAATCCTGGTGGCATTTAAGCAGATGTTTTACATTAATATGTGAATAGATCTAGTTCATTTCAGCATAATACCCATTTACTTAAAATAAAGCATATGCTTGCTCGTTTGCTGGTCTGTAGCCAGCTTTCCTAGGACGAAGCCCTAGGACAAGGAGAAGCTTCTATGCCCCCTGAACAGGCTGAGCAGCATTCAAAGCAGAGACAGTGACCCTCGGTGCTCAGATAGATCCAGATTCAGCAGAGCAGGGCCGCTGAAAGGCAGCGTAGCCGCAGTTTGAAGAGAGGATGCAGAGCACCCCAGAGCCTGGAGCAATGCGGGCGGAATCTGTTTTCTTCCACCCAGTTAGTGTGAGCTCCCTTTGGATGAGCCAGCTGAGCTAAATGCTCCGGAGCTGGGTGTGAACAGGGCTTTGGTCATCACTGAACGGTGTCACGAGTGGCCTCCTGTCCTGCCCGGGTTTGCTAATGGAGACTACAGTGCGAGCCGGGAAATGCCAAACAGTTGCTAAGGGGGCTATCGAGAACCTGACTGCAATGTAAATGATACAATAAAAACGTTGGAGAGGTTCTTTCCTCTCCCTGCATAAATGCAACTCAAATGAAATATTACAGTTTTAAAAATTGACTTGCAAATATCTTTCTACTTCAATATAATGCTTTGGAGGTGAAACATAGCGTTGGGGTAACACTGGGAGCTCCCAAACGAATTTAATACCAAAGCAATACATCTGAATTTTGTTTTAGAGATGCATGAGAAAGAAAAAGTGCTTTCTTGAACAAAAGCCTAGTTATGTGACAAAATTCATCTTTATTTAGGACAACAGTCCAACAAAGGCTGAGCAAAGTTCCTTCACTTTTTCTGAGCCGGAGCTGTAGATACAGGTTCCTTGTGTTCGCAGTTAGGCTACATGGAGTCACTATCCCACACAGCCTGGAAGTTCTGAAATGTTCTTAAGGAAATAGTATGTGCTGATTTCCAAAAGGCTTTTAAGCCTCTGAGGTTACTAAGGAAGGCACAAAGGCCAAGCGGACACTCTCCACCACAGGAGAATGGGAAAACAGATTACCGACATGAGGAAATTTTATTTTCCTGTTCTGTGACTGGTGTTTCCTGGCGGCTACATGTAACGGGTGTCTGTGGGGCCTGAAATGAAGCTTACCTGGGCGTGCTGCACAGGCACAGTGGGATGCTCTTGACATCTGTTTTGAATAGCCCCATTTCCATTCTCCACCGGCACATTTTTGGCAGCTTGGAGGCGCTGACAAAACCCTGCAAAGCACTGCAGGTCAGTAGCAGGGGAGTTATCTTCACTCTAAACATACCGATTCCCTAATTATTTCTACTTGCTCCCCCATGGCTTCCTCGATGCTTGTAGAGCTTCAGAACAGACCTACTTCTAAGGAATGGACTCCACCTGGACCAGCCGCTGGCTAACAATTTCACTCCTACCTCGTGATCTAAACTAACATAGATTTTGGCTAGCAGCAGCAGGCATGAAGCAGAACCTCTTTTTCTTTTTAACCTTCTCCTATCTTCTGGGAATATGCAGCTATTTATAATCCTGCCAGATGTTCCAAGGAGGCTTTCTTGCAGCATGTGTTCATCCTCCATCAATAACTTTGCATGCAAAGTGTGGGATCATCCCTGCAGTCTGTACCAAGTTTTCGTATTTCTTCATTTATCTCTTACTGTCACGGAGTCAAGTATGTTCTTTTAAGCCAGTGCTGTTCATGCAGTGACTGTGCAGGACAGGAGAAGGCTCAGGCTCCCCAGTGCAGTAGCCCACGGAGCCAGGAGTCTAAGCAGCTGCATTTTCACCGCTGCAGCATCAGTCCAGCTCACATGATGCTGCAATACAAGTAGGAACTTCCCTTTCCCCCAACAGCATCATGTTCTCAGGCAGGAAAGGCAGGAGGAAGCAGTTTCTGGACTGACCACCTACTTTTAACACATTTGTTGCATTGCAGATGATGAAGCCAGGTAGCACGATGTGGCTGCAAGCATCTAATCTGTGCAGGCTTATGAAATCTGTTTATTTACAGTCTACGTGCTCTTTTGTATTTAAACCAGAATTCTCAGTGCTGTGAGATAAATCTTTTAAAATCAGCTTTTGAAGAAAAAGGCCAGGAAGGAAGACTGATTGGAGTATTATGAGAAGCAGCTGCATCTCGTTGCTTCCCAGAAGGTCTCTCCAGTTATCCATCACTTGGTGGAATGCCTCAGCACACAGTTTTGTAACTCAAGTAATACATAAGGCAGCTCTTTTAAAAAGACAAGCAGCAGAGAAGTAGCTCTCCTGGTAGGGAAAATGTCATGCCTATTTTCAACTATTCAACTATATTTCAACTATTTTTAAATGTTGGGTTAAGGCCACAGAAAGGCCACAAAAGATCAAATCCTAATTCACATTTTGCATATATGGTCCAGTGATATGAGATGATTTGGGATGCTTACATTTTAGGATGCCAAACATGAAACATTTAAGGGACCTGGCGAGTATTAAGACATTTCTGAGAATTCAGTTCTTCTAGGATGTCACAGGAAAGTGCCACAAATCCATTTTAATCTTTTAATCTTTAATCCAGACCTCAGCGCTGATTATTTGGTGATACCTAAGCACACGGTAGTTTAGCGCAATTTAGTTTGTTTCTCCCTTCAATCAACGTAATATAGCAACATCCCTGACATACAAGATCAGCAAATCGCCACAGCATTCTTCTGAACTGTATTTTCATTAAAAAAATTTATAAATCTTGTATAACAAGATCAAGATTTAAGAACACTCCTGTATAGACAGACCACATTCTTTGGTAGGATTATCACCACGACTGTAATGCCACAGCACTAGCCGTGAAGGAGCAAAGATTTTGAAGGATCATCAACAAAGAGGAGTGAGTAAACCTGAAAATAAATTGCATGACAGAAGCTTTAAAACTCCATTACTCGAGATCTTTTACCTATGGCAAACATATGCTTAATGGAAGTTACTTGTTGCTGATTCACACAGCACCTAGAGGAAGTGGTTATGAAAATCCAGGGTTTCTTCCATATTTTTCTTTGTTGCTGTTGTGAGAATCCAGTGCTTGAAATCAAAGGTGCTGTATAAATAAGTGTAATGAGATGCTGGAAAATGAATCTTGTAAATTCTAACAGAACTAAAATCATATGATTTACCATGTGATCAAGTCTCACTGGAGGCTAGAAAAAGCAATCGTATATGATTTGGTTATCATTAAACTTGTAAATCTATTCTTATAAATGCTACCATGTGCTAGTACACATTAGTCATATCAAACTGTCAACCGTTCACTAAATGTTTGAAGACAGTTCTCAAACTCTAAAAGAATTAATCAGAAATATAAAGTAACATTTTATTAAGTTACAGCTTTTTAGTTTAGATGGAAGAGCTGGACTCCTTAGATGGAAGAGCTGGACTTATTCATAAACTGAACTGATACTTAACTGTGATGTAAATTTGAAAAAATAAAGCTTTGGCAAAACAGTTACAGTGTATTTCATGTCCTGGTGGCCTGAAGGTGTGACAGTGTGGAAATCTGCTTTAGGAAGCCCAGAAAGTGAGCTTTCTCCTGTTAGATGATGTACAAATGCTTTGGTAGATAACGTCTGCAGCGAGGGCTTAATCCTTGCCAACTCCCAGACGCAGCAGCGCTCACCGAGACGCTGGGCAGAGGTAAGAACCGGGGGGAATTCTCTGCACCACCCTTGGGCTGGGGAACTCAAGTCACCGGTGCCACTGCAGGGCATAAAGGCCAGACAGGTAGCCCTGGCCCCACGGCTATCCCCTTTCAGAACCATGGTAATATTACAGCTTTCTTCTGTGAAAATGACTGAGATGTTTCTCGCTGAATCTGAGTCGCACTTGCTCCTCTTGTTTGATTATTCCAGATTTAGTATTTTCTAGGTCAAGGCTATTTCACTGCCACTACATGAGCTGTCACCAAAATGAGTTATATCTTCAATTGTAGAAACACATGGGATATCACACCTTTTGTTCATACTTGTTGTGGAAATGTTGTCAAGATTTAGTCCATTTTTACATGTTTCATTTCACCCTGAACTCCAGAAAAAAACCAGCATACTTCATCACCCAGTAACAGCATTTTGCTGGATGGTTTGCCACTCCTTTGTGCTAGAGCCAGCACCCCTGTTTATTTTTATATATACAGGGTCCCATATACATATATATATGTACATATATATATATATGTATATGGGTCCCTTCCAACTTGAGATATTCTATGATTCTATGTTTCTAACCAACCAGGACATAGGTGAGGTCTCCAGTGCTGGGCATTTCTTCCATGCCTGGATTCAAGAATCGCTGATGCAGCTGGGTTTTATTTGCCATGGCAGTCTCGGTAAAAATAATGACTTAAAAATTAACAGCTTTGACACATCAGTTTCTGAATTATGCTGGGTTGGAGTAGAGATCAGTATTCCCTTTTGAGCCATAGCTGTATTTTGATCAAGACACGTTCAATATCGTGACTTGATTCATAAATAATTGAAGCAGCTGTTACACTGGTTTTGCCTTTGATCTTTTCAGAATGAAACAGAATTCAACACATGCAGTGTCTTGAGACATGTAAACAAATAAAACTGAGGTATCAGCAGAATACACATTGACACAAAGGCAGGGTTTGGCAGGTTCGGTAGTTTCACAGAGAAAACAGTTACTGTACTCCAGAAGTTTGAAATCATCAGCTGAAATGTCCTCAGATGAAGACTGGTTTTACTCATAGTTGAGAGAATTCTTCTTGATAGAGTATCAGCAAACAGGTTTTTTCTTTAAATCTTCTCATCTTCTCATCTTCTCTACAGAACACAAATTTGGCTCCTACCTCTATTCTAGCTCAGCAATACTGACGCTCCCCCTCTCTTCAAGCCAGTTCCCTTTTGTACAACAGTAAAAATCACAGCTCGCTCTCACATCAGTCCTTGGAGACTAAAAGTCGTGCTGAGCAAAAAGGGTCTAAACCAGAGTTCTTCACCTGCCTGGACTCTCCCTCTCTTTCTTGACTTTCTGTGGGC
Source organism: Phaethon lepturus (assembly GCF_000687285.1). NCBI lineage: Eukaryota > Metazoa > Chordata > Aves > Phaethontiformes > Phaethontidae > Phaethon > Phaethon lepturus. The sequence goes on from NW_010564176.1 coordinate 10,579, forward strand.
AACATCTCCATCCCACTGGTCACTTGTAACCCAAGCACCATAGTGGATCTCTTTATTCTGAAACGATGTCTCTATTCATCACATTAATTTTACAGCCCATCACCACACACACATATCCTCACTTTTTAACAGGAAATGTTGCCTGCATCTCTGATCAGCTCATGGTGGCAACCAACATTGCCCTTCTAATCAACACCACCTACACTTTAAAAAGTTTTTATCCATCTTAAATACCAGCAGAACTATGTCTTTCCAATTCCTTCCTTAACACTGCCTTTTGTTACAATATATACCAAGGAAAAGAAAAATAAATGGCAATAGTTAGGCTTCCACTATGCTATGATTATGGCTTATTCTGGTGATCAACCTGATCCATCTCCAGCCTGTCTGTCTCCAGTCTTTTAGACTTCAACCTCATACATACACATAGGAACAGAATACATAGGTCATAATGTGAATTACCTTGGCTTATACAAAGATCCTGAGGGATGGTAGGGGAGAATCATCAAAACTAGCCTGCTGATTGTGAACTTCTCGCATGAAGCTGTAAATTAAGGAGCAAACAACTGCTGGACCTACAGATAGGGAATACCAAACAGAAGCTCGAAGGTGGAATATGATGCTCAGTATATGATATCAGTGAAATACTGCATGTGGTGTCAGAAATTATTTTTAAATACTCAGTTTTAACTATTAAAAAATAACAAGAAAAAATACTGTTTTCATGTCACAAGCACAGGATATACCTGACTATGAGACCATACCAGTAATAAAAAAAAACGTTTCTAAGTGGAGAAATTCTCAAATGCAGCAGATTTTTCTTAGATAAAAGCTAAGTATAGGTTGTATAGGCTAAATGCTAGAATGCTTTGAGAAAAACTACTGCTGTTATAAATACTGACAAAGTAGCTGGAAGACAGGAAGAAGAGGTCAGTTCTCCATGGTCATTTATTGCTACCCAAATGGTACTGTAAGGCAAAAAATCTGTATCTACCAAGGTTTGTACAGCTTTTCTCCCCAAGTCATGTATTATTTACTGCAGTTGAAAGAAATCACAACATACTAGTGATAAATGCAATGAAAGATCTACTACCTAAAACTATCTTGGATTCCTTTGCTTATCACTCACCATACACCTTTTTATTAATATAGTGAATTAGAGATGGGAGATTATCACATTATCACTGAAACAAGTATCTAAAACAATTTTAAGGTTTTAGCATGTGTAACTAATCAACTGTAAGTTTTGTAAATTTCTTAATGTACTTTCTGGAAAGTTACTGATTACACGATTAGTTTAACTTTTGTATAGATTTCTTTAGCCTAATAACTGTGTGATTATGTTGAACGGCCTACTCTCATAGTCCTTAGGCTATACTTGCCTCAATGCTAACATTTCAGCTACATGTAAACAGTTAATCGCAAGGAAAGCATGCGTGTAGAACCAAGAGGCCTCATGAAGTCAAAACAAAGAAGAGTTAAGAGCAAGGACCAAGAGATTAATGAGTACACAGAAGATATCTTAACCTTGAGAACAGAAACATCCTAGCAGGAGTGCTCAAACACGGATGATAAGGAAGAATCGCTTGGCTGAACAGCAGAAGGGACAAACATCCAAGGAGAAGAAACTACCCTTAGGAGACCCGGGACCATAAACGGGGAAAGGGAGTAGGGGCTGACTCCCCAAACGACCACCGGCGACCAGCCGAGACCCCCGCGCATGCGTAGTGTAGTTTTGCAGCGCCAGCATTATGTAAATGTAGTAGATAGGCAGGGAGGAGGAGATTTCTTGGAAAATGTGTGAATATTCATGTCTTTAAGGTATATAAAGGATGAACTTTTGTTTCAACGCATGCATCTTAGGAGGAGCTATCCCCCATGCATCCGACACTGTAATAAAGATGTCTGCCTAATAATACTTTGATGTTATGGCGTTTATATTTTTTTGAATCATCACTGTTAGTCTTACTGGTTAATCACTTTCATTTTACAAATAAATCATTTCGGCTCAGTAGAAACAGCAAATCAATTTTTTTGGCTTACTGTCATTAGCTCTAATCAATAATTAATTAAGATTATTAAAAATTGTTAGCGCAATATTCTCCTCTGCCTTTATTTAAATGCCAAATTTATTTTGCTGAGAGGTTGGCATAAGACTGAGACAGCTGCATGGCTATGGAAAATAAGCTGAAGAAAAAGTTCAAGCTGAGAAATAGATAGGAATTCTTATTAGTCTCAGTAAGCAGTCTATCTGCCCGGGGTGAAATTTAGCTGCTTTTTCACTTTTATAGATTAAAATTGTGATGTTAAAGTTTAGTCCACAAATGTCATAACTCAGTTGCTGCTTCCTCCTCCAGCCTCAATATTTAGTTGATTTTCTATTTAAAGATTAAATTCATTTTCAGTTCTGCATTGACAAAAATGCATTGGGAACTGTCTCTCAGAGTTTACTGGCAGCTAGCAAAAAAATCCCACAGGAATGAAGTCAAGCATGATATTGCTGTGACTGTGAAACAGCAACTGACTCAACCGCTTTTAAAATAATACCAAGCCCAGATGAAAGAAAACTGGTTCACAATGAATGTTTCAGCAGTTATATGTCCAATTCAAGGAAAGTAAAACCCTCCCAACAGATTATGCTCTCTGGGAATGTGAATCCGGCATCACAGATGATGTCATGGGAGAAAAAAGAACACTTTAAAGTTTCTAGGACATCATGTCCTAACACAGAAGACACTGTAGTCTATTCTGTAGGTAAAGCTGTAAGCCAAGGCTGTCAGCAGACTCTTTTTAGGGTATCTCAGGATATGGGCAAAGAAAAATGCAGTGTGAGTTACTTCTTGGCACTATAGAAGTTTAATGTAAGTGAAGACAACTTCAGGTTTACTTTAATTTACACTGGGTTCTAGAAAGCTCCTATATAAGCCTACAGTTGAGGGAATGCAGTTAATGATGGAATTAATGAAGGTGTTAAGGGGTCTCTAACAAAGTGTCTGGTAAAGTGCCCATGGGGGTACCCCGCTGAAACCCCACGATTCAATGTGGCTGTGCAGCCCTTACCTCGCCCCAGCACAGCTACATGCGTCTGGATTGGAGCAGCAATGACCAGATGCCATGGAGCAGCGATGACCAGATGCCATGGGTTTGGTTCACATGACCCATGAGAAATTTGGATTACAGATTTTGCAGATCAGAAATTATATAGGGTAACATTAGTCGTTAGCTACTTTCTCAACCTGGATCTGCATGTTTAGTTTTGGTTGATTTCCTGTTAATCAAGGTGCCTTACCCTGCTGTCAGTGCACTGAATAGCCACATCTTTTTCCATGTCATATTTTAGGAGTGAGAGAATGGCAATGCCTTTTTTCAAAAACATTTTTACACATTTTTTAGAAGTGCCAGTGTCCCATTTTAAATACTGTGCACTATCACAAGCATTAATGGGCAGAACTATTCCTTTGTAACACACTCCAAACACATACACACGTGCATACATGCTCACATATGTCTATATATTCATATGCTTATAGTATAAATACTATAGCATAATAGTTGCCATCTGAAACAGTGCTACATTGGGTTGAATGACAGGGAGAATTAAAACACTGGCTTACAACTGAAAAATAAGTTTCACTGTTAAAAAGCACATACCCTGGCTGTAGGCCAATGCTTCGGCTGAGCACAGGACCCCACCAAACATCTTACAACCCATCTTTGTACGTAACGCAGCACTCTGGCATTTCCCCTGTTCCAGGAAACACTGATGTGAGCTAGGTTGCATCACATTGACTGGTTGCATCACCCCATTTTTATGGCTACATCAAACATATCCTCTCAGGATACTCAGATTCCATCTCTGTCGTGCAGTTCAGCTTTCACAGGTTACATTTCCAGCAACTTCAGACATGTGGGAAGCTATCCTAATCAATGTGAATGGGTGGCTTTCCTTTACAATGATGTGGTACCTTGTCAATATTTCCAGTACCAAAATTAGTAGGAGAACACTCATGGAATTGTGGAGTAACAGGGCACGGACTCTGGCGGGGATTCAGGCCAAAGACCTTTATTGCTACAAGTGTCCGCTTTTTATGCAGTTACAGCTCTTTCACGCGCCACAAAATACGTCCTGGTTGGTTACCACACACAGTCCACGCGCCCCTCACACAGTCAGGATTCGCTGCCTGCGGGTGTCCACGTGCTCCTTTGCTTCCTCTTAGTTTTTTACCACAGCTCCTTCTCCTCAAGGTTGAGCCGTGCAGATGTCCAGCTGTTTACCAGCTTCTCAATGCCACAGCTCCTTCTCCTCAAGGTCAAGCCTTTGCAGGGTGATCCCAACATGGAATCATGTTGACCGTGTTTACAGAAATCTGGCAAACTGCTGCATTTCCCAGCAGAAGCCTTGGCATTCCCATCAATGAACTATATAGATCAGAAAGGCTTGGAGATGCTGGTTACCTGCCTGATTTCTGCCACAGAGCAGAAGGTATTGCAGTATTGTGAAAGGGGAACTATCTCAAACATGGCCATCAGTTCAGGTGCAGTTTTGCTTTGAGGTTTCTCTGGTGCATGATGGGGTACAAACTCAAAAGTGGAATGTTTCCTTAGGCTGGGGCATTCCTCCTTATTTTCAATAAACTTCTACATAGCTGGTATCATAGATACAGAAGTTCTCCTATAGATATATTTGAAATTGGCAAGTGGATACAAAAATGAAGTTGGCAGGAATGTCTGGACTGATGGAGACACTTGGACATGTATGCAACACAGAACAGGTTCATAAGGCGAGCTGTATTAGGAAACTTTATCGCCTGTCTGCAACACTAAGCTGCTGAGCAGTTCGTCTTCACCTCTCGTTTCACTGATGGGCACATTGCTAAGTGCTCTAGCACAGATTCTGGAGCAGTGATTTTGCCTGGGCAGTTGCATACCATGATATTTTAGGAAGTAAGAAAAGAAAGGCATTACCCATAACGTCATGAAATGGGACATCCATTTAATTTATGACTCATTAATATGCAGAAGTATGCCTAGTCTTTTGAAACTTTGCAATAAAAATTATAACAAAATAGAATTGGGGAAATAGGAAAGCAAGAAGACTCACTTCCATCTTCACAGGTCAGCAGAGAAAAATATTTCCTTTTTTTGAACTACAGATACTATATTTAGGTAGCCAAATCTCTGCTTAGTGGCAGACACAGAATAGCAAAGATTTTTTCAGTTAAAGGTGAATGTATTTTTTTCAGTGCTTTCCCTCTGAGTCTGTCACTATCCTGTGAAAACACAAAATTATTTGAAATCTCCACCCAGTCCTGACCCTATCCAGACTCCTGCGAGGACAAAAACCAAAGGTACACAAGCAATTTCATTTTCAGTTTGAATCCAGCAGAAAATAGTTTTGCATATTGAAACATGTAAATAAAAGCTTGATTCATCTGAGAATACATATTAAGAATATGAGAATTTTCTAACACATAACTAGAGAAATCTCTAGATGCTTGCTGGTGATTTGCTTAAATTTTGCATGGCATAAAAACTATGCTTTTTACTGAATTCTGAAAAAGGATTGGTAAGTCACTAACATGTCAGATGCAGTCTCATAAACCAAAGTTCATTTTTCTGCAGTGCACACACAAATGCCAGTGAGAGAAAGTCATTAAGTCCAACCTCAAATGCCTAATTAATTCAGTCTATGTTCAGGCATTTAGGCAAGAAACCCAAGAATTTCCAGGTGGGACTAACTTTGTCTACAAGTGGCATCACTTTGGTATGACTTTCACAATATGAATACATAATGATAAATAAAAGGTTTTGGTTACGTATACGTAGTGACATCCATCTCCCTTGGTCCTCCTGATTTATAAAGAGTGTAAGGCAACTTACAAAAACTCAGCAGTTTTGTATGAAAAAATTATATGTTCTTGGTAAAGCATGCTCTATGAGGAGTATGTATACTACTGCAATCTGCTACATACCTTCTTAGAGAGATATACATACTAATTAATACACTGATTTACCTGGGGATGTTGGTTCCAGGGCATCATTTTCCCAGAAAAATAAATTGGAAAATAAACAGTGTCTAGAATTAATGGAAATGTAACTAAAAATTAAACTATCTCAAATATGAATTGACCTTGTATATTGACGGTTTGAGGAAAGATATTTCTCTCCTTCACCTTTAACAGACAGCTCCCCTTGGGGCCAAAATTCTAAAAGTAAACTATTACGATACTGTGCAAGAGATTTTTCTGTGTAACCAGCTGAAATTTTAGCAGTATTTGGCTATGGTGATATATTTATCAGATCTCACTTGGAGATCTCAAACTCTAGATGGTTCATCATATATTTCTGTCTGCAAAATCCTCTGCATTAGATACTATGGGAGTATTTCATCCCATAGAATTACTGTTTTTCATATTAATGAGTTATAAATGAGAACTTAATTACTACTAATTGCTTGAAAATCCACTGTCGGTGATTATAATCACTAACGATTAGATTTTTAAACATTCATCTTTGTCTATCTTTAGCAAACTTAATGAGAAATTATGGATCAGATCCTCAGTTCCTGATTCTACCGCTAACCGCCAGTGGAAGAGAACCTCTGCCAGGTCACCACTGGTGTTACTCCCTGGCACTGGCACAGGGGCTGAGTGGGAGACAGCAAAAGGTGTGAAGGGAATATATTGCACTCCTGCAACCCACAGCCCACAGAACTGTCTCCAGGGTCTATTTCTCCTCATGTAACTCTGAGTCCCTTGGTCCAAATCTTCTATTACACAGCCTAACTACCCGACCATCTTCCTTGTTTCGGTATCAGGAGAATGAAGAGGTGAGTGAGCTGATACCCTGAAGGCACCTAATAACTTCTTGAATTAGTGCAATGTGGGCTTGCACAGAGATTTGTCTACCTCTGTACGACTTCAACTGACATTAAGTAATAATTGTCAGGCTTCTGGCAGGCATTTAAAATGTGTTCAGACTATTGCGTTATGCACTTGACCACTTTCCTACAGCTGGTGCACAGAGCTACTTTCCCTAGAATGGCCTGCAGCAGAGCAGGTGTACTTCAGACAGACCAAAGTTATCTGTTCCAACATACTTTTGCCCTCCAAATGTTCTTTTAGTACGCATTTTTTAAAATAACACACTTGCAAAATGATACCAATTGGAATGGTGGGTTTCCATCTGGATAAACATCAAGGAGTTTGCTTTTATTAGTGTATTTTACTGAAATTTGTGTTCCTCCTCATTGCAGTATTGTACTTAAGATACTTATTTGCTCTGTTACATTGTCCTTTAGTTTAATCAGCTCTTCACCCCTTTGGTGTCTCTTCTTCAACAAGGCTTAAATCCCACCCTTATTTAGAATGAGTCAGATAGCCGTTATCAGATAAAGCTGAAACCATTTTAAAAGTTATTGCAAATATCTTTTCTCTTTCATTATTTAAGGTTAGTTCCCCTACCACATTGTGCACAATGAACCTCTTGAGACCTCTTCATCCGGTTCAATGAAAAATCACCCAGTTTATATCTTAAATACTCTCTACCTGGGAAATTAAGTTAAACGGAGGATTTGTGTAGAGGTAGATGATGACAGCTAGATTTAGATTAGATTAGATTAGATTAGATTAGATTAGATTAGATTAGATTAATTAGATTAGCTAATCTAAAAAATAACTAGATTTCTTGGCTGAAAGAGCTGTATCATCCAACAAGGCAGGAAATGTGGAAATGTGGTCGCAGTAATTTCTTAAGCCACCTCAGTGATGCTTTCAAGAGACCATCATTCCACAGCAGCAATTTCTTATCTTCCTGCCCTTTGCCAGAGCCCTTTCCTGCACCCCTGTCAGCTTGAATTGACTTTTTTGAATAGGAAGAGACTGCTAAGTAATAATCCAGATGCAGTCTCAATAGCATGTGGCACAATGGCATCTCTGGTAAAATGTATCTTGGAAAGACTGAGATAAATAAAAAATTAAATACTGCACATATTCTATATGCATAATTCTCTCTATATAGCTTTACATATATACAGAACCTACATAGAATATGCATATGTTCTATACACAGTTCTTTGTGTGTGTATATAATATATATAACTACATATACAAATTAAAGAATCTAATCCTGTAATTCACTTAAGCACATATTTGTAAGTTTAAGGAAGGAGGAATCTCAGTGATTTGAATGAAATGAGTGTATATTCTGTACTTTAAAGATTGTTGCTGAACTGGGGCTATGGATGAGAAAACGTAAATGAAAATTAATCACTACTTGTACTGAAAATCAGTTTGACAAACAAAAAAGTATTAATGTAAAATATCTGATCATAAACACAGTGAGAAAGGATCCTCTCCTGCTCTGTTAAACGCAAGTTTCAAACCTCAGTTTACTGTCTGCTTTCTTATTTTGAATATATTTGATATGTAAGCAACTCATAGTCAGAATAAGATAAAAAGGCATGTGACAGCTTAGTACACATAAAGAAACCATTTAAAGCTGTGCAGAAAAGCATATTCAGTAACAACATCAATGAAATTGTGGTCAATGAAAGATGTAAACCAAAACAAAATTACTATGCTACATGTAACCAGCTAGATACTTAGGCATGAATCCTATCTCTAGCAACTGCGACCTAAGAGTTTTGACCTCTTGAATGAAAATCAAAAATCACACTTACTAAATTTAAGCAGTTTTACTGGGAAGTGGAGACTTCCTGTAGGAATACATAGACACTGATAGGCCTGAGAAACGGAACAGAACTGTTCGACAATCTGCTATAATAGTTTTTCATCTGCAGGTTTAAGAGTCCAGGATTCTGTATTACTTCAGGTCAGTCCTGCAAAAACATAGCATTATAGTCCCACTATTTCAATCAATACAGATATTCTTAATAATTTTAAATTATTAAAGCTATACAGATATATTTTTTTGGTTTTTAACCCATGATAATAATAGTGCCACTTTGGATTAATAAACAGAATTATTACTGGGTATTGTGTTTGAATTCCAGACTACAAGCTACATAAGACAGGAGTGGTGGTCCCACTCAGTTAATAAGCAAGTTTTTGGAAGTGAGGCTGCAATTATTGAAGTAACTATTTTTCAGTTTGGTTTAATTTCAG
>NW_010564176.1:19734-22237 GCF_000687285.1 Phaethon lepturus
GACTGTTACCCTGAGCTAACTGTTTGCATAACCAACCAAATCCTAGGACCAGAAAATGAGTGGAAGTGGGGGTGGAACAAGGGCAATATGGCCCTCTTTGGGGAAATATGGATTGTGTTGAAGTGTCCCCAGGAGGGACTGCAGCCTGAACCATCAATGCTCCTACAGAATCACTAAAGTAAAAACTACTTGTTTAAAGACTGATCCCTCATTTTAGGATTCTTGCTCAGCTTAAAGCCAAATTTCAGATTTGCTCAGTAGTAATCCATACAAGATGTAAATTCTGAACATCACTAAGAGCTGCTTCCAAAGTATTTCATCTCCCACATAGGCTATACAAATATGATCTTTCTGAAACTCCTTGCAGTTATTACATCTGTTTTTTTCTGAAACATGGCCTATCTGTACACAGAGGAACCTGCTCCAACAAATTCCATGGTTTCAAGAGCTAGAAAAAAAGTATTTCACTCTGTTGGGAAGTGTATGCCTTGATACGGCGCTTTAAAACATACTTATTATTCCAAATTAAGGTTTTTTTTTCCAAGCAAGGTGGAAAAAACTAGTAATACTGCAGCTTTTGCCCACATATATGCGAATCCAGTAACGTTAAAAAGAATGTCATATTATTATTATGCTTTGGAAAAACTGTGATAAATAACAGGCCATTTCAAGAACATAATTGTACACAAATTGTTATACATAACCATAAATCAGTTGCATCTTTTTCTGCTTTTCTTTTCCTAATTCCATTCAGGATAGTTTTGGTCGACTAATTTACAATATATATCTATAGATCTGAAATTCTGTTCTCATCAAGCTATGATGATTGTGCATGCACATGTATATATACAAAAAAGTGACTGTTGAAATCATGCTTGATTCACACAAGCTATATTCACTTATTTAACATTTCACCCAGCTCAGACTACAGAGGGAGAGTATCACTTTAGCTTGCATAACCCTGCATGCAGTTATATATATATGCAGTTATGCATAAACACACGAATACAATGTGCAGTGTTTATGCATAATACAACTTGAACTGTGAGCTGAATGTATTGCTGTGAGTTTTTAGAGTCTGCAAAGCTTGACTGGAGCAGAGACTCGACAGCCATTCCTTTAAGCTGCGTTCTCTATTAACATAAATGAGTTATGCATACAATTTCATGTCGATTTTCTTTTAACGTTGTGCTGGTTTTGGGTGGGTAAAGTTAATTTTCTTCGTAGTAGCTAGTATGGAGCTGACATGTGGAAATCAAATTCCACAATCTGTAAGACTGTAAAGTAGGTATGTTTATTCAGCGCTGGGCAGCACGGGGGGTAGTCCCACCAAAGTCATGTGTGCCCCAACGTGGCACTTACTTCGGATATATACAGCAAAGTGTTGCATATACATAAAGTTTTGCGATACGCCTATACATATGCATGACCTGTCCCCGCTTCATATTAAAATGAATTCCAAGACATTCTTTCCATAAACCCCTCCCAACTGCGCTTGCTCAGTGCCTTCTGGTGGTGGTCGCTGAGGGCCGTGAGGATGAAGGCCGGTGGCTCCTCTTCGTCACTGCTAGTAACCCCTTGTTCTTATGCAGACTCAGTTGCTCTTTGGTTTTCGTCCAAGCCACAGGGTCAGTTTCAGCCGGTTCTTGAGGCACTCTCCTGGTTCTTATCAGGGACTGTCCTTGTGAGGAGCCACAAATCTTCTGGCTCCTGTCAGTTTATCAGGAACTGTCTTTCGTACGGGGCCACAAAATTCCTTGCTTCTGTTAATTTACACAAGAGCTAACAAAACATTAAACATCATTTACTAATTTGATTCTTTAACTACCAGCAACCATTAGGCTATACCTTATTTACTGAAATTCCCTTAACCCCTTCTCTCAGAGCTGTGTTTTGGATTTGTGCTGGAAACAGTGTTGATAACAGTTACTGCTGAGCAGCGCTTACACAGAGCCAAGGCTTCTTCTGCTCCTCACCCCACCAGTGAGGAGGCCGGGGGTACAACGGGAAGCTGGGAGGGGACCCATCTGGGACAACTGACCCCAACTGAGCAAAGGGATGTCACATACCGTATGACGTCACGCTCAGCATAGAAACCTGGGAGAAGAAGAAGGAAGGGGGAGGATGTTCGGAGTGATGGTGTTTGTCTTCCCAAGTTATGCGTGATGGAGCCTTGCTTCCCTGGAGATGGCTGAACACCTGCCTGCCCATGGGGAGTGGTGAATGAATTCCTTGTTTTGCTTTGCTTGTGTGCGCAGCTTTTGCTTTACCTATTAAGCTGTCTTTATCTCAGCCCACGAGTTTTCGCACTTTTACTCTTTCCCCCCTCCCGCTGCGGGGGAGAGAGGGAGCGGCTGCGTGGGGCTTAGCTCCCGGCTGGGGTTAAACCGTGACATCTATTTATTTTCCGGGTGTGAAGAGAGGGCGGACACAATGCTTCCAGACCCCTCCCGTGACATGCGCTGTACACGGCTCTCCCCGTGGGATAAGACACTGCCCCACC
>NW_010564177.1:0-210 GCF_000687285.1 Phaethon lepturus
ATGCAACTCCCATTTTACCATAAAACAATTGGCAAGAAACCCCACAATAATCAATAGCCCAAAAAACCCCAATACTCAATAGCCAGAATTCAATAACCAAACATCAGACCACAATTGTTAAAACAACAAACCAATAATCGATATCCAAAATTCAGTAGCCAAATGTCAGATCACAATTAACCAGACCCGTTTCCAGATGGGGCCTCGAAC
>NW_010564177.1:554-764 GCF_000687285.1 Phaethon lepturus
AAAAAGTCAGCAAGAAAACCCTCTAACACTTAGTTTGAAGTTTTAGAAGGCAGGCATTCTTTATTGCAGCGCTGGATGCACGGGGGATCGCTCCACTTAACATGCAACCCCTGAAACAAAAGTTCATCCTTTATATACCTTAAAGACATGAATATTCACACATTTTCTGAGAAATATCTGCCTTCCTGCCTATCTACTACATTTACATAA
>NW_010564178.1:0-11292 GCF_000687285.1 Phaethon lepturus
GCCCAGGGTGGCTGCTGGCACAGAGGTGTCTGCCGAAGCGTTGGTGCAGCTCTGGCCAGAACGTCTCCTTTCCGTGAGCCACGGGGAGCATGCATTTCCTGCACTGCCTTTAACCTCCCATGCACCCAAACGGCGGGCTGCTCTTCAGTGGCCCCCAAGTCTTCGATGGCCACGTTGCCTTGCCCCGCTGGAGTGGCCTGGCCGGGAGGTGTAGGCCAGAGCTGCAGGGACCCTGTGGAGCTGCTCGCAGATGTCAGGAAGGGGCTCCAGGTGAGGCCTCAAACTCCGCGTTTTCAGCTACCTCCTTGTGGACCTGATCACTAAAAGTCATGTCTCACCCTCAATGCCTGGTGAATTGCGGTGTTTTTCTTTGGTTAGCAGCAAGGAGTAACTCCACTGAACTTCACAGATCAGTAACAAGGTAGAGGTGACGTGTGTGAATGAATACTTAAACCTCGTGTATTCCTTACAAAGCTGTGATCCTACATCCCTCAATGGTGCACCCATCCTTATACCAGCATGCGGAAAGCATGACCATCAGAGGCTGACTGCCAAGGGTGTGTCAGTCTCAGCATGGAGCTCTCTGCCCTTCCAGATCCAATGCTCAAATTACAATCAAATTGACAAACTACAGTCACAGCCAATGTGAGACCTGAGAATGTACGGAATAGCTAATCTGTGGGATGCTCCAGCCACACCTTCTCTGAGTTTTGCCTGCTCTACTGACCTGGATGGCACAGGGACACTTCTGTAGAAGTGAGTGCCTCAGCACAGCCAACATAAGGCAGCCCAGGTCAGGACTTGATGGGCCACTTGCATCATCCATCTCAGCATGGGTCTGCCACACCGTCAGCACCACAAAGGCTCAAGATTTTTGTAAAGTATCTTACATGAGTATCATAACTACTGTGGGTAAAGCAATCTTTGAGCTGTTAGTGTATCACTGATAAATGGCTCAGTCTTAATGGTGGTACATACTGGAACATACTGTACGTACTGTAATGAAACAGCTCATTGCTTACCTTAAATCAGTTTTGAAAAACATTTATGTGCTTCCCTGAACTGACTCGAACCTATTATTTTAATAGCTTTGTTCTGGTTGCGAAGTCCACATTGTGCTTTCCTGCACTGCAATACATCTGTCCTCCGTTTATCCAAAGGACAGATGTCATTCAGCAATATGTTTACTTTGCATTCAATGAGTGATCACATAGCAAAAATCAACAAGGTATGGGTTTCATTTTGTTGGACCATACTTGAAGAGGAAAAAACCTTTTCTCAGAGTCACTGCATCACTGTGTAAGTTGTTTAACTTTTTATAAAAGGGAGAAATTGGCACAGGGATAGTTCTCCCTTAGACTATGCTTGCTCCCTTACATTTTTCTTAATTCAATCTTCAGATCTTTGAGTAGTGATTACTGACAAGATATGGTCCCAGAATGAGCACATCATTTCTCATCTTCTGTTTTGAAACAGTTCTGGAAAATCACAGGCAGTAAGCAAAGGCCCAGGAAAGTTCAGATGGTATTTAGGTAGTTACATATCATGAAATTATCAGTTTTTGTCCTTCCAATGGAGCAAATTAAAACATTGTATAAAAATTACATAATTTATCCTCATGACTCATTTGGGAGACAGGGATGTTTCTTCAGTTGCAGACTGGGAAAATGAAGCACACAGGACATGGTTCTCAGCAGGGGAACTCATCTTGCAGGAGTGGCATTGCTGCAGCTGTGGTGGTCCAAGGCTAACAGCAAAGCAAAGTTTGCAAGGAGTAATATCTTTTCTTAGACCAGCTGATACAAATAACAGAAACTGTCTCTCCTTATAAAACTCATCTGACTGATTGTGTAGTCTGTTTAGTCATTTGTTATATGAAGAAGTTATGAATTCCTAATGAAACAGAAGTCCCCAGTCCTGCTACTGGCAATATGGTACAAACAGTTTTTATCCAGTTCTGCTTCTGATCACTGGTTTCATACGCCAAACCCCACTTTACAAAATCAGAGCTACCCCTAATGGAGCTATTCTTATGCCAGTTCAGCAATATGCTTTGTATTATTTTAGCATTTATATAAGGAATCAATTTATTCTGCAGTGAAAGAGAAATGTTGAGATACATTGCCAGCTGAGTTTTAAAATCAATATCTAGATCAGTTTCTCTAACATGTTCTCTTTGAATTATGAGTTACTACAGCCAACACAGCAACTTCAGTTTCTGATAGATTAAACGCTACTGGAGGCCTCCAGTACTTGGATTCCTGCCCGATGAGTCTGAAACATCTCCAAAGGGAGAGATCTCCAGAGGAAGGGAACCTGTATGGAGATTGTGCTAATTCAGCTGTAACTGAAAACCTCAGCCAGGATAGCTCCAGCAGCACCCTTAACACCCTTTCGATGAAAATGTTGTGAGACACTGCATGTTAGGATAGTGAACGGGTTCTAGGAAGCAACGAGACATTTTCTAAAAATCTCCCCAGTCTTGGCAGGGGCTGAGACCAAAAGGCATAAAGATGGACAGGCACAAGTATAATCTAAATGGCTAAAAATACCACTGAAGTCTACGCATGTCTCTTCTTGGTTACAGAGAAACTCGGAGTTCATTGTCAGCCTTGTACTTTCTGTGTTCCAGAAAGCCCCCACATTTCATCAGCCCATTATCCAATTTCTTCCCAAAACAGTTCAGGATATACATGAAGTAATCATGTTTGTTCAGGAGACAAGTTAAAGCAAAAAAACCCCAGATAACTAAGAGACAAAGATCCAGAGGGAATCCCCTCCACTGGTGTGACTAAATCACACCACCCCTTTGGCTGACTTTAGGAAACCAAAAGAAAAAATAAATTGCTCATTCAGACTTCAAAATTAATTTATCAGTGTAGCAATCCACTTTCTTGACACCTCTATAATGGCAACACTGGTTTCCTTTCATCATTGTTTTTTTCATTGGTTAAATCAGGCCGCTCCCACAGTACGTACGCGTTCCTTTTGCTTTGTCCTCGTTCTTTGTTTATGTGTGACAGCACTTCTGCTACTGCAATCCACGCAGCTATTCAGGTGAGCTATGCTAATGTACATATTTTTCCCCTTATATTTCCATCTTTCTTTTCAGATCTAGGAATTAAAATGGTGATTAACCCCTTACTAATAAATGAGCAATCTCACATTATTCCTTATTCAAGCCTTATAAAGAGCCACAGACTTAAAAGTTCACTTAATTTACTGATACATTACTTTGTTAAGCAGGATTACACATATTATCTTTATGTTCTACATACATGACGGGAAAACATGTCCACCTTCAGATATCCCTTCCTCAATTCCTTCCTAAATATGAAAGCAAATGTTTTACTGCTTTACCTTTAATCTCCTGTTTTTATTCTTACTGAAGTCTAACATTAATTTATTTCAAGAACCTTCCACTTGCTCAGCTGCACAAGTGAAGCATGTCAGATCATCTTTTGTCATTCTGTCAATGGCTCTGCTGACATATGGTTGACCTTTCACAGCACCAAGGAGCGGTGATCTCTCTGCACACCAGTGGATGCTCTACCTGAAATGCATCTAAGGTGGCAATTCAGTTCACATTGTGTACGAGTCTCTAGAAGTCCAAGAAAGAATACATACAGCGACCGCACTAGCTGCTCACCACCAGCTCTGGTCTTTGCATCACTGTTTAACTGGGCAGGTGAAGGGGAATATCCTTGCTGTGTTTTACTACTGTCCTTGTGCTACCAAGAAATGGTGAACTTCAGTTTCTAGGGCTGCCAATCCAGCATAATTCAGTTCCTTTTATAGCCACATGCTTATTCTCTAATATTTAATTCAAATAAAAAATCAAGCAAAAAGAATGTAAGGAGAAACAGTAATAATATTTTTCTTGTTATTTAGAAGACTGAAGAAACAGTAGATGTCAGAGTGCGCATTTACTTTTTGAGGTCCAGTAAAATAACTGATCAACCTACACAGTTGGACTGTTGTGCAGCTACAGTTTTGAGTCTCGATTCCTGACTCCAGAGTGAGCCAGGTGACTCATCCTTTAAAGATAACTGAACAATCACCGAACACTATTTAAACAGAAGAAAGCGGAGTGGATATACATGCATAGATGCTTCATGTATGGCCTATATATGTATGCATGTATTTATGAATACTATATATTAATATTTCTTTCAGACAAAATGATGAAGCGTACTCGTGGAACTGCTGAAAGTGCCCATCATAAAAGAACAGCAATAAAAAACAAACGGGCTCAAAAAGCCATTTGATCTCTACTGTTCCCTTCTAAGACCAGTTGCAACACCGAGAGATCAGTAGCAGGTTTCACGTGTTTGCTGTAATTTGCAAGGTATTTCACCAATGTTTAAGATCACTGAGGCAAAAGGTGATGCTCATATTAATCACCGTGCTTCTGCATGTTCTCTGATGCCGCAGTCCAACCCACTTATAAAAATGGCATGCGAGGGCTGAGAAAACTCTACAGCATGTTTCGGAAATTCTTTTGATTTCTTCTGGAGGGGGAGAGGAATAAGCAAGCAGAGGAAGGAGGATCTGTATTTAAAACCTACATAGAAAAATTTAAGAGTCTGCCTACAAATCCCAGACTCAAGGGATGAAGCCTCACATCAGCTGTAACCCTCTGGCAGCAACTTTGCTTGAAATGGCCAGGGAGAAGGCTCCTTTCTACCAAGGGTGTGGGTGTGGAATTGTAATAGACGCTTCCATAAACTGCTGTCTGCTCAAATGTCATGATGTTGGCTTTCTGCCCCATTTTCAGCTGCAGAGAACAGCAGATGGGAGGGGCAGAAACAATGAAGATCCCTTTTTAACTCTGAGTTTGAAAAATCTCCCAATCCTTTTCAGACAAGTAGTTCTTCTCCTAACTATTATGAATGGTATATTCTGGAGCCTTCTTTTGAAATTGCAATTACTTTACCTTATACCTAACCTAATCCTAAATCCCAAGAATTTTACAGTGTGTGCAATAGGGAGCAAACAAGGACTAGTTAGCTGCACAGAGAACAGCAAGTGATCACTTTTTGTGAGTTTTCAGTTGCTCCTTCAAGAAATGAAGAGCATAATATACATTAAAGTTTCCAGGTATTAAGTGGAGCGAGCAGAGACAAAAGAGAAAATATGAATAGTCATGAAAGGAGTTTAACAAAGCATTCAGTAACTGACATGGGTAGTAAAAAAGTGTGGAATTAGAAAGAAAGAAGTATTAAAGAGTATTATTCTGTTCAGTCTCTTCAGAGATTTTTTGTCCCTTTTATGGAACAAGACAGGAAGCCAACTGAAGAAGCACGATCAGGTCCATTAACTAGCTTTAGAAATTCTTACAAATGTAAGCTAGTTTCCAATCACAACAAAATCAAACCACTTTTCTCATTTTTAATGAGAATTGCGCTCCATTGCTACCCGATATCTTAGAAAATAGTAAGTACTTTTTTTGTATATGTATTCACATAGTGCCACCAACAAATGAACACATTGACACAAGCAAACCCCACTGTACATAACCACAGTACTGTCCCATTGAACATGGTTCAAGGTTGCTAATTGCGGACTGCAGAATACCAAGCTAATGGGTGTCACACAGGCAAACACTTTGGTGAAGATCAGTAAATGTATAGTAAAGATGGCAAAGGCTATTTATTCTCCCATTTTGGAATCTAAGCCAGCCTCCAGGTGTAGTGCAGCAAGAAATTTTCACTACAGTCAAGTGTTGCATATTAGACTAATTACAGATATATTTCACCTTCCTCCGAACTTTGGAATCTGAGCTTACACTGAGTTGTCAGGAGTATTACTCAAGCTTGCAATTTTTAAGTTTTGCCATTTAACTTACAGAATTTTTGGTACCTGAAGAGTTTTATGAGGAAATCTGATACAAAAGGCTAAGTTTTCAGGTCTACAAAGAGACTGAGACCATTTTTAGTATGATTTTCAGAATACTACTGCTGCTGCTGTCTCTTAACCTGCATCTGCATCACATTGTTGCTATAAACCCAGCCATTCCTCAGGCATAAAGGGTTTCGGTTACAGTGAATTAATGATACTGGAAATGGCACTATGGCCTAGGCAGAGTACAACACTATTTCTATTGTTATCTGCAACAGTTTTATAAGACTGTAAGTAATATAAAATTATACATCAGCTGTGCCCTTAACAAATCGGGGGGGGAAGAAACAGAGGGAACATTGAAGTTTAGGGAGAGCGCAATAGATACCCTCTGCAGTGCCAGTTCAGTTCTGTACTATAACTGTGTTTAACTAGTTACTAGGATTTGCTACTTGTATATCACATCTGTTAAATGAGCTGAAGAATCTAGAACAGATTTAGAGTTTGAAGGCCAAGGTGTCTGTAGTGGTTTGGATGTGTACATTGATGATGACTCAACATTTAGACCTAATTCAGGAAAGGAAAATGGAGAAGAGAGGCTTATTGGGCTTAATCAACTTGTATACGCTCTAAGGTGCACATGGAATAAAATACTTGGTTTCATCTGTTTTTTCCCCTCAGTAAATAGCACTAGTAGATGTACAGTTCTTTTTTGTCAAAGATTTTAAACTGTTCTTCAACTATGAGTCTCTTTCTGTGGGAAAGTAAGGCAGAGAGTGGTGTAAACAGCTTGCCAAGCAAACAGTGGCAGAGCCAAAATCAGAATTCAGATTACCTGCCCACCTGCCTTCCTTCTACCCTTGCTGCCGAGCAAGTTACCCAACACGAAAGCTTTTCAGATGGAAGAACAAATGAACAAAGTAGTGAAATTAAATACAAGCAAAGTGAAAATGACCAGTACGAGAGTCCAAATAAGGAAAATGCAAAAAAGAAACAGTAAAAAAATTACAAAATAAAATTAGAGATTACAATAAAGAAGTAGTTTCCATTTTAATGCATGACTGCTGATGGTGTGTTAATGATTTTCCTCATATACACAGGGCTTTGGTCCAAAACTCTGAATGAAACCATTCATGCTCTTCTGTGTATCTTTTACCAGAAGGTATCGGTGCTCCTTAGCCAAGGTGCTCCTTATTTTTGTTCATTTTGCTTGCCTGTTTTCACTACGTGTCATTTCAGTGCCAGGGAAAGCATCAGCTTGACAGCTTCGCAGGCTAATGTTCTCTCTTTGCAGAGAAGGGAAGGATGTACGGCAGCGGAGGAAGCTCGCTACAACAGCACTCAGCTGCATACCCCAGCTCAGCTCTGCCCCGAGTGAACCTGCTGGCACAGCTCCATCCCCCTTTGCTTGCGAGAGAGTCAGTTAGGGACAACGGCAATACTGGTTTCTGTGATGCTGCTTCTGCTGGAAACTGGACCCCGGCACAGTTCACATCATCCATCAGTCTGTGTTAACATGGTAACAGTTTCTACTCACTAATGACCTGGGCTGGATTTGACTGGGCAACAGGCCATAAACAAGAAAGTCTCCATAAACCATTACCAGCTCCTCTGAACCATCAAACCTCTGTAATGCTAGCAAAAGAGGCACTTTCAAAAATAAAGCTTCTCACAACTGACAGAGAAGCAGTCGCCCCCGCACACACCTTATTCACTCACTGTACTGAACTGGCATTTCCTCAGGAGCTGGGAAGGGCCCAGAGCTGCTGATTCAAAGACATTTGGAATAAGAACTCAAAAATTGAAGGTTTTTGTTCCTTTCTGGCTTCTTGCTTCTTTCCTTGGCCTGCTCTGCCTGCCCATGCTGAATGTCCATCAGCAGAGCAGTTAGCACCTTTGCAAAGAAGTCCTGGCTATCTTGGCAAATACATTAGTAAGCATGTGAAAAAACCCAAGGTTTTCACTACTCCAAAGAATAAAAGGCTGGTTTAAGAGTGGTGGAGCTGAGCAACAGACAGGGACAAAGGGTCAGGAATCGATAAAGTTATACAATCTTGTCTAAACTATCGCAGACACAAAAGTGTCTTTTTCAGAAAAGACTTCTAGATGACCCTTGTAGTGTGTCCACAGCTTTTTTTCAGAGACATTTGCTTGCATCAAATACTTCTGGAAATATTTCCATAAGGAAATTTCCAGAATCAGTTGCTATCTGCATTTGCAGAGAATTGCATCTTATGTCAAAGTGGTTGTGATCAACCCAAAGCATTTCTCAAAAAAGGCAGTTGCATTTTTATTGAAGTCTCTGCCACCTTATAATTGACGGCTATTTGATGTTTAGTGCCATCTTGGAGTGAGTAATAGCTCAAAAGTTTAC
This sequence comes from Phaethon lepturus, assembly GCF_000687285.1. Classification (NCBI taxonomy): domain Eukaryota; kingdom Metazoa; phylum Chordata; class Aves; order Phaethontiformes; family Phaethontidae; genus Phaethon; species Phaethon lepturus. The sequence goes on from NW_010564178.1 coordinate 8,216, forward strand.
TATGCATTTATTATGAACCTGTGGTTAAGACCAGCCTAAGTGAGAAAACAGAAAAAACTGATTTGAATTCAACAAATTGAAGTCTCCCTCTTTGATGGTCTGATGAAACTGGATCATCTTGATCTTTTGTAACTACTGAATAGCTGGGAATCTGTTTCTTTTGCAACCTGTCAGTTTGACAGCTACATTTAAAAAAGGAGCTGTTTTCCTGATGATTACTGTATGAAGCTCTAAGTGACTAAGCATTTCATCTTTCTATTTTAGCAAGCAAATACTGTATTTACTATGTTTAATAACATTTTCAAGGTCAATATAACAGGATATTCCCTACAATTGTTTAAATTATTAATATAACATTTTGAATTGTGAAAATAAATACAATGGTTTTAAGATGGCTGGTCAAATTCTGCAGCTACATTGATTAAAATCCTAAACAATTCCATTCACTTCATGAAATTCATTGCAGTTTCAAGCACGTGTAACACAGAAGAGAATTTACCTTTTTTTTTTTTGCATTGCCAAAACAGAAAGAGAAAACAAGAGCACGCAGTAGTGCTAATATGAACCCTAACATTGCCTCCATTGGGATGAGGCATAAATTAATAAAAAGATGTTTAATCTTTTAAAGATAAATCATGTTCAGCTACCCCCCTCGCATAGGCAGGGTAGGCCTCTCAGAGCAAGTATGAGAAGAGGTTTGGCCGTTCTTTGGATTTCTTCAAGTTTCCTGCTAGACCCCACAGCACCAGGAAACTGGGGAGTTGAGCAATACACCTGGCATAATAACCTCATTGATCTCTCAATTATTTTTGCTAAAAAGAAGAAAAATAAAGATAGCAAAAGGAATTGGACAAGTCAGGATATGCTGGCTTGTGCGTGCATTGTAGAAATTATTAGCTAAGGTAGAGGGAAAGAACATCAAATGGGATAATGTCGCTGCATGATTATCTTCAGACTACTCTGATTAGTGACAAATAGTAGAGAGCTGGAGATCTATACAAATGTCATTAGACCAAGGGTTGTAATGTGATTTAGTGAGGTGGCTACAGTGATAGCTGGGTCCCTTGACACAGCAAAACAAATAGTGTTTTAGCATTGCTGGTTGTCTACTGTGCTAAAAAGCAAGCATCCACCATAAATGCGTGTCTGTATGAGTAGACAAGCAAGGGGTTGATGCTTATTTGCATCACTGTGTATTAAACTGATGACTTATATTGGCATAAGGACAGTCAGGTCCTAAGACAAAACGTACTTCAAAGCACTGCAACAATGCAATGCGGTTTGGTCTTTCCAGCACACAAAATAAAGATTAATTCCTTTTTCCACTGTTCTCCTTCCTGTTTTTCTTTCATTCCCATTCACCTTGCTTAGTCTTTGACTCTCGCAGGCCAGGCTATCACTGGCTTCTCTAGGTGGCACCTGCTGGGGCATGCTTTCTGCCACAGCAGCGGGCAGCAGCTTCTGCTGCACAGTTTTGTTTCTGGGGATCACCAGTCACAGTCATACTGGCTGGGCTCCAGCTGGCCATGCTAGTTCTCAGATTGCTTTTTCCGGCTATCTATTGGGCAGTCCTCATCCCCTAATCAGGCAATTTTTAACTCTTCTCTCAAGGGAAGTAGCGAGAAATAAACTTTCTTTGGTATAATGAGAGATAATGCTGCTTGCAACCCCATAAAACTTTTGGAATTGTTTTTGTAATCTTAATTATATCCTGGTTAATTTAAGCCAGTGGTCGCTGCGATATAGCAGCGTCTCATCTACTTCAGGGCTTCATACCAGGAGAGCCAGAAAAAAGTCTGTAGGAAATCACCCCAGCCCTTTTCTACTCTTCAGCCAATTAAGAATGACAGGGACCCTCTTTGATGACTGGAGGATAGGAGTCTGGGTATGTTCAGTGCAGCAACCTAAATGCATTCATAAGCAAATTGATTGTTGTTATTCAATGATACAGTTTTAGGAATAACCGGATCCTAATATAATTATTTCCAACCAATGACATTCTTAACGAGTACATAGGACAGAATGAAGTTAACTATTTGAAATCTTGGTTGTCAAATTCATACTGATGATTAGGTTCTTTATAAACTAATTGCAGCTGATCTCTTTTTTAGCATTTTACAGTGCAGCTGTCATCATCAATCTACAAAGCATATGAATACAATTTTCTATCTTACAACCTTGATTTAATTTCATTTGTAAGCGCAAGGAAACAAATTTAGCAGTGTTGTGCAACTGATGAGCAAGGCCCTAAAACACAGTGCACAAAAACATATTCCCTCTAACTTCTATCCATCTTCTGGAGGACATAATGCTGTTACTGTTTGCCTTCTTTCATGGTCATATTGTTCATACCAGTGGGAGGACGCTCCCTCATGACATATGACTGGCAAAACATCAGTGTGCACTGAAAACAGATACTCTGCAACAGTTTTCAGACACTCTACATCTAAGTAAAGATGAATGGAATGAAAATATTCTCCATCTAAGATGGGAAAGGGGGGAGATGGTTCATAGGCTTCAGCACTTCCGTGAAGGCCTTCATGACATAAACAGTAAATTATGTAACTGATATGCTTGAACTCATTGACAAAGCAAGGAACCAAGCCCTCAACACTAGTTTTGCGTGATCATTTAACAAAACACTATTTCTGTGATCATTTTGTTTTTCTACAATATTTGTAACTTCACAAGGGAAGGAGAGAGCTTATGCACAGAAGGCAGTACTGGGCTTTCTGTTTATTCTGGACACAAAATAATACCCAGAGCTTCCTCTAAAAGCCTGCTGAGAACATTGACTAAAAGAAAGCCTCCAAGAGGAAGTACTGAAAAGTAAATAGGCAGTGCAGGCAGCGCTGCTGAGACTCACTGCAGAAAGTCAGTCAGTGTGTCAGTTTTGGTTAGTACTCTGAACGTAAGCCTAGGAGTCAGAAATTGCCATATAATTCTCTCTGCAACATATAATTACATTCTTAACCTCTTTGTCTTTTTTTTTCCCTTTTTGATAAAGAGGAAATAATTCATTTCCAGGAATATAAGTGTCTCTAATTCACTTGGATCAAGCTTCCTTTCCCGCCCCC
>NW_010564178.1:11323-18731 GCF_000687285.1 Phaethon lepturus
TGCCTGACTCAAAACCATCATTCTTATTGCTTCTGTCAGACTATTCCACATTTCCCAGTGGTTTTCACTACTGCAGTTTGGAAGCACTCTTTGTTCTTATAGTCCCAGTGCCTACTAAGGCTTTTCTTTTCATGTTCTTTGACGTTTATTCCCTAGGAGCCGGATCCTTGTGTCCTTACATGTGAGCCAAATCTCCCAATGAATTTGCAAACGTGCAGGATCAGCAGCTTAAAAAGTTTATTTGTTCTTCAGCATTCTCTATGTTCACAGGAAAAAGGACGCCTATAGGCAAACACTGCATCACTAGGTTTCATCTTCACAAAAAGGAAGCTTAGAGAGGAAGGAAGGCACAAGAGTGCAAAGTTAACGATTAAAAAACAAAAAACAGCCGCCTTAAGTTTTTTCCTGAGAGGCTGGTGGTTACGGATGCAGCTACAGGACACTGAATTTATATCTTTCTTGAAATACATCAAAAGACTCCTTCACTGCATTGGAGCAATGTCAGCAGTAATAGCTGATTCCTGCATGTTGTCAGAATAATATATATCTTTGGATATATTTTCAAGACATCTTTCAACTTGGATATCTATACTACATTTACATTTAGGCACCTGGAATTTCTAATGGCCTGACACCTCAGGCTGGAAAACACAGCCTCCTCCCATTACTTAAGCTTTGGTATCTGCGTCAGAGAATGCTGGCCTGGCGTGTTAGAAAATGTAATGTATTCAATTTATGTCCTACATAAAAGTTGAGATCAGCATCAACGACTAGATCCAATCCGCAGCTTTAATTCAAACAAACAGAGCTGCTGACAACACTATTTCTGTGGATAAGGACTCTGTCTCTCAAACTTACGTATTAGACAATCTTCAAATTCCACTTTAATGCAGACGTCCCTCTTCTGATGTCAGAAATTTTATGGCAAGTAGTCTTGGTGAGGAGCCAAGATTTGACACGATCTAACTGTCTAATCATGTGAAAATTCATGGTGAGGCAGTGCCATTAATATCTTCTTATGCAGCAGAATGAAAACCTTTTCTTGTTCTCTGTCTGCTGTGCACATACAGGACAGAGCTATTGCAATAGACCCATGTATTTTCCAGCCAGAGAGATTATTCTAATCTTTTAGTCTGACATTTTACAGCAACAGTCAACTGTATTCCCCAAGCAGTTTCTGCATCAGATCCTTTAGCTTGTCGATGTTAGTTAATTCAGACTACATGTGTGTAGTCTTATGCAGACAAACCCTCAATTTACCGTGCATGTGAATTATGCATGCTAATGTTTAATGACCCACACTACTAGACACATATGCCTCATTTCCAGTCTGAATCTATCTGGAGTCAGCTTCCTGCTATTGGATCTAAATATATTCCAGGAACGTATTTGGTTGACTTGTCCATCATTTCAGTGTAATCTAGCTTGGGGTCTGTAAAAGTGATAGATATGTACTTCCACAGGTGTTTTACAAAGACTTTTACCCTAACTTCTTGATTATTTAGGTCTATCATATGTAGATTTTCTACAAAAATCAGGTAGATCCATTCACAATCATTTACACAATCAGTTTTCTACATTGCTTTTATTTAAACTGAGATAATTTCCATACACAGGTGGTCCACGGGCACACAAAAAGCACAGCACAAGGGTTTGAATGCTCAGCTAAAGTCAGACCGAAGGCTCAGGCAGCTTTACCTCTTGCTGAGACTATTTTGTACACTTCTTTGTTTAACCTTTAAAACAGAAAATGCAAGAAACTGCCATCACCTACAGATGATGCAATAAGTGTATGCCACATCAGCACTACTTTGTGAGCATTCCAGCAGGAAATTATATTTTGTAGAGGATATTTTATTCTACTGGCATTATAATCAGTGTCAAGGCCATTGGTGAAAGCGTTAAGCAGACAAAAAGACTGCCAGAAGATTTCAGTTGTTTGTGCTACTGCAAGTGCCTTTATCCCTGACGGTATCCCCGAAACCAAGAGAGAATAATCTTTTTATGAATAAATTACTTCAAATGCATGCTAGAGCAGTGACATGCTCTGGAACACTGAAACAGCTTGTAAATGGAAAAATCATTCGCTAGTACAAAATAAGGGCGTTGCTGCATTGTCTGCAGGAGATAGCAACATTCAGCCTTCTGGGGAATACAGCAAGGAAAATTTAATGCAGCAGGAAATCTTTCTAAACAAGAAGTTGGCCACCTGCTAAAAATTGTATGCATTTTATGTTGTAAAAACTTCCCTGTATTTCTATTTCTTATTATCATTCTCTTTCAGATCCTACTCTTTCAGGTAGTTTTAAGGTGTCACCTAAAAATAGTCCTCTTCCTAAAAAAATAAATCTCACAAACCCATGCAAAGAGGAAAAATTATTCAGTAGGGGTTTTTTGTTATTATTATATTTTGCCCTCTGGCCACCACCACTGAATATAGAATTTCATCCATCTTTTTTTTTTCTGGTGCCTGTTTTGCAGACTGAAGAAAATGACTGTAAATTAGTTTGCATTCAAAACACCACACTTGCAACTAAAAGGACAGGATATTATACCATTAAAATAAGATTCAGTATAATGGTAAAAATTTTGTAACTGACAGAGGAGCACCTTTGAGTCATAAATTCTCATTTTTAAAGGACAAAAGGGACTACCACAACCCCCGTCTGAATTCCTACATAACAGAGACAATGTAATTTCACACAGCAATTCCTATGTCAGTCGCCTGCCTTCTGATCTGTTAATAGCAAGAGAAACTTCTACTTTCCATATCACACCCCACAAGTAAAAGACCCAAGGATTCTTCAGCTTTATCCACAACAATTGTCAAACAGATTTACAAAAACATTATCAGCAACAAGGCAGAATCAAATCCTGGCTCTACCCAATCTTGAACATAGATGAATCAGCACAGGGAAATAATGATAGGATGAGAGTATCTTTTAGAGACATCATCTTTTACAGGATGAACACAGGGTAAAATCAAACTATTTTATACTTCACAAAATTCCTGTAATTGGATCTTGCAAAATGAATAAATACTATAATGGATCTGTTGCTTCATTAGCATGCACTCTGATAACCTGCAGTACAACATCCATCAAGCTCTTCCTTCCCTCTGGGGAAGGCTTGCTGCAAATGGTTGACAGAGACATGAGTCAGGCTCTGTAGGATCAGCAGACTTGTGTTTTTAGCTTGTGTACTGGCTGCAAACAGGAGACCAGGCAGTCTGGGGCCAGGGTGCAAAAGTTGGATGGAGAACAGGTTGTTGCCCTGGTAAGGGGACCAGTGCTAGTTACAAGTGATTTCTGATGGTTTTGAATCACCATGAAGCTGTAGGTGACTACGAACAGGTGAGAAAAAGATTATACTTTGGCCAAGGGAGCTTCGGGCCCATGGGTTAGCATTTGTAACTTGGAACGAAAATTTCTGGTGTTTGTCTTCAGGAGTCACAGCTTCCTATTTCTACCTCTGCCTGCCCTTAGGCAGTAATTTAAGGAATGTAGAAAAGACTGTTATGAGTAGCTCAGGTTAGAAAATCTTCTAACAGCACTGATAGGCCTAGTTGAACATTTCTGTCCATGACCTAATTAATATAAAAAACCCACAATGAGATTTTCAAAGGTTGTGAGACACCCAGTCCTATGTTAAGATTAACTTTGATGTTTTATTGCTTCTGTATTTATATGTGTTTTCTTTATTAGATGAGCTTTAATTTGGAGCAGCTTAATATCTGAAACACCTCGTTAGTACCACAGAAACATTACACAGAAGTCTGCACTACAAAACTGGAATTAAGTTAAAGCCTGAAAAGGTGGCCTCTGTCTTCAAGCCCATAGATCTGTAATCAAGGCCTAAATATCATAGGTGGTGTCAAAAGAATTTCCACCAAATAGCCCCAAAACAGATGCTGAGCAGGATATTTTCCTGAACTTGGAGACTGGAAGCACCATTTATGCTTGCACATAGTTTTTACTGTACATTATTTCTTAACCTTTGAACACTTCATTTTACAATACGAATATTGCTTTGTGTTTTATTTTTTAATAGAACAGTGATTATACTGGCAGTAACACTGACATCATTCTCGTGCTGTGAATCCCATAGCTACACTTACATGAAGAACTGCAAAACACAGATTACTCAGATCAGATAACCTAACCAGTGGGAAATAAACACAAAAAGCTCACTTACCATGACAGTTTTGGAATTGTACCAGGGATGAACTTGTCTCTGTGGGCTCTCCCTGCTCACGAGTCCTAAAGCATCATCTGCAACACTTGCCAAGACTGCAATCCAACGTTGTTGCCTTTGCATTGAAATAAAAACCCCTCAGCTGAGGTCTATTCCTTTACCTTCCCATTCACTAGCAGTTTAAACAGACATTTGATTTTTCTATTCTGTGTTTGCTGTAACTATTTTAGCAGCTAATAACTGACACCCTAGGGAGCATGATGTCATCACACTTCGCACTTACGGAGCTCTCAGAAGTCAAAACGAGACAGCAGCTGCTGTCATCATGGTGAGCAGGCTCATTAGGCAAGGGTAAGGGAGTGACACCACCAGAGCCAAGTTCAAAAGACCAAACATGAGGAAGTTCAGTAAGATCTTAAATAAAGAACAGTTCTTTCTTCGTAAATAATCTGCAGCCAAGACTTGGAAAAATGGTATGTGTTTTTTAAGGCTGCTGAATAATTTTTACAGTACTAACAAAAATATAGTCTTACTGGCAATCCTCCTGTCAGTGTGACATGCAAAAGTTTTTTTGACTTTTGGAATTAACACTGGTCAACTATCCACATAGCAAAAGAAAACTACTGAAAAGGCAGAAATTGGCAATTTCAGCAGAAAGGTTAAGGACTAAGTGATGATGGACACTGAACCTATCCTTTTATCAATATTCACTCCCAGTATATTTAATGATTTGTCACCCTAGAAACCTCCATTTGGTTGGGAATATGAGGCATTTCTAATTTCACTTCAAAAGATGGAGCTTCATTCCCTTATTCATCCTGTACCTCTTCTTTTCACCTCTCATAGTTTAAGTTCATTTGTCTGAAAACAGCTAAACACAACTGTAGAAATACTCAAAAGGAGCTAACACTGCTTGTGAGATGGTACCAATATTTTCCCTTCTCTGTTAAAAAGCTCTCACCTTCCAGGATTACATTATCTTTTCTATAATAATTATATTACATTGTCTAATCATATTCATCCTTCCACTGACAAGTACACTGCAGTTTGTGTCCACCTCTGTTACAGCCAGTTCATAAACCCCCAGGTTATAGATAAGGTTATTACTGAACCCAAAGTGTATGGGTTTGTACAGTGTGCCACTTACTTACATGACATTACTGGCAAGCTAATAAAAAAAGTTAGCCTAATTCTTTTTGAACGACAACCCAGTCCTCCTCAGCATTGGCAGTACCTCCCAACTTCATCTTATCTAGGCATTTCACCCCAACACACTGGTAAACATATTAAATACAACAGGTCCCAAGACTAAACCCAGAGAAACCAGACTAGTAGCATTTTTCCAGCCCTGTCTCTTCCTTTTGGATATTACCTTCAGTCAGCACTTTAGCCAGCTCACAGTTCTTGTGTTCACCACCATCATTTCCAAATTCAGGAACAATTTCCCGTGGGATATCAGTTACTGGAATCTAAGTGGATGAAGCCCACTCTTATTACGCCTAAGAAATCAGTTATCATATTGAAATATATTGAGCATTATGACCTACCTTTGATAAAACAGTGTTGTAATTTATTCCAAAATAGGTCCACACTTGCTATTTTCCAGTCATGGGGGGAAAACAAACAAACAAACAAAAAAACCCCCAACTTCCCAAAGCACCAAAAAAACAAAGCAAAAAACCAGACTCACTACAAACCCACATTACTGCAGCTTCTTCAGCATTCTGGAAATTATCTGCATCACCTAAATTTGTCTTACCAGTAAGCTTTGCTTCCATGCCAGCAGCTGTAACGTCTAGTGCATCATCATAATTTGCGTGATAGAATTATCACTGCTCTCATCACCCATGCTGATAACAGAGGCTAAACGTTCATTCGATATGTGGGTCACAGCTACCAAACTGTTAATCTGTATCCTAGCCTTTGCATGAGGCATCCCACTTCCTTCTTATTTTACACTGAATATAAATTTATATGCAGTACAGTACACAAGTTGTAACAGTTGCTTATGCAAATGACAAGTATCAATACAGTGACCTAACCAGGAATACCAATTACTGAAGAAATGGTGTGTGACATTTTCATTCGGGAATATCCCCTTATTAAGTTTCCCTTTTTCTCACTAAATGCACTTGATACCTTGAGCACTTGGAATCTCATGCACATGGCTGAAATTCATGTGAAATATTTTTTTCTCCATGAACAATTAAACACTTTGAGTTTACCTTGGATTTTGTTCATTCTTAACTATCAGACAGTAATCTCCTGAGGCAAAAATCTAAACAAGGATGTTCTAAATCTTCTTAGCATGTTGGGTGCACAGTCTCTCAAAGCCCAAGATGAAAAGGTCCCTTTCAAGTATCAAAGATGATGTCCTCTAGAGAATCGTGCTGTGCAGCTTTTGCCCATTCCTTTGAAAGGCTGTATCAGGAAACCTCCTGTTATCAGTCACATGAAAAATACCAACTAGTCCCCAAAGCTGAGCTGACGTCAAAGAGGAACGTTTAAAGGGTCTGTCTAAACGCAGCTGAAAGGCTTGTTATAAGCCACGGTGTAGGAGCACCCACATCAGACAAGCACAGAGGAACTGCTGGCACCAGAAGTAGCGGGATGACACAGTAGTAGGCCTAGGGATGTGGAAACACGCTGCTCACCAAGAATTTTGCCTAGAGAAGAACATGTGTAACTATGATTGCTTATTCTCTCCTCACAGTCAAAAAGTACATCAAAAAAAGACTGAAAAGAATAATAAAGCTTAACAATGGTGCAATGAGTAGATTTCTATGTCTGTATTTTCTTTGGCACTAGAAGAGTTTAGCACCGACGCAGATATAGGTTGCATGCATTTTAAGGGCTTGGATTCATTTATTGTTTATGAATATATATCAGGGAGACAGACATTTTCTCTCCACAAAACACATATCCATGAACAGTGTTGGTGTATTTTTCCATTGAATTCATGACATTTCACAACCACAGAGTAAAGGCTATTTTGTGTCTCTATGTATAACTTTCCAAAGTCATTTGTTACCGTAGTTATATTTAGAAGTTAGAAGTCTACTTGCTAGAATGTTAAAACACATTTCCCTTTAGCTGTCTTTGCTACCACTTTTTACAAAGTGGTACCACTATTTACAAATGCTTCAGTGGTTCACTGAACAACACTTGCTTTATACATTTAAATAATTTCTTTCTTTGCCCTTGTGCTCTTTCC
>NW_010564178.1:18762-43587 GCF_000687285.1 Phaethon lepturus
TTTCCCCTTATTTACATATGCAAGAAAACAATACTCAGATTCCTAAATAAAAAATTGTCTTCATTCTTTTATCATCTCCAAGACTGAATTACCATAGTGTATAAACATCTATTCCCTTGCTCAATTCCTAATTTTTCGGTTTGGGGGAATATACCCACTATGCCTTTGCTATTCCATGCTAAGTATGAGAGATTTCATTTTCTCATTTTCTGGCTGAGGGCATCTCTGCTCAGGGTTTCTAATTTTTATTTTAACTGAGATTATTTCTCTCTCCTCTGTATTATGGAGTACTGAAGGACCACTGATGGTCTGGTTAATCAATCGACCTTAGGACCAAAACTGACAATGAAAAAGGACCTGTTCACTCAAGAACTAAACAGCAAATAAAACAAAATTATTGAAAAAAAATTAACACATTCCTATTTCATCATTGAGCTAATGTCAATTGTTCCTTAACATATCACAGAATCATAGAATAGTTTGGGTTGGAAGGGACCTTTAAAGGTCATCTAGTCCAACCCCTCTGCAATAAGCAGGGACACCGTCAACTAGATCAGGTTGCTCACAGCCCCAGACAACCTGACTGTGAGTGTTTCCAGGGATGGGGCATCTACCACCTCTCTGGGCAACCTGTGCCACGGTTTCACCACCCTCGTCGTGAAAAATTTTTTCCTTAGATCTAGTCCGAATCTACCCTTTTTTAGTTTAAAACCATTACCCCTTGTCCTATTGCAACAGGCCCTGCTAAAAAGTCTGTCCCCATCTTTCTTATAAGCCCCCAGGAATTTCTGTCCAGGCATGTAAGTCCAGTAACTGGCCTTTCACTATGCAATTTTAAAGAGTCAGTCTAGCAACAGCGTTTCAGAATGGTTTTGTGGCATGCAGCACACAAAATTCCTTTTCAGACTCCCTGCCGTAACTCCTAAGTAACACTGATCTATAGTAGTAAAAACTCTAACTAATGAGTATGTCCTTAATTCTGTGATAGGACCAACCTGAAAATCGTAACATCATTTCCGAGGCAAACTGCCATTTTTTACTTCTGTAGCAGTATTTACATTGTCAACCTGATTTTAAATATTGCACATACTTCCTGATGACATTATCAGCTAAATTTGATCTTCTGTGTATAAAGGGCCACTTAATAGGAGGAGGAAGTTTCTCCTTACCACTTTATTTAGGTATGGTGAATGCTTATGCAAGAACTGGTGATGAATGTCAGCCAAAAGGAAGAAATCCTTTCTTGTACCATGAAACTTATTAATGTCATTGTCCCTCTGTTTCATTTAGGTTAAAAATAGTTTCCTGTTAATATTACATTAAATCAGAACAGGCTTTTTTATGGAGATATATACAGGAAAAAAAGCTGGTGCTTATCTTTTTATGTCCTAGATGCAGCAGTAAGTAAAATACATGGTGAGTATCATGACCAAATGGTAGCATCTGTCTGTAAAGATTTCTTGGTATACAGCTGTCACCCACATGGCTTCTTGTCTGTTATTAAACAACACAAGTGCAATAGAGAAACATGAAAAGTGTTAATAGTGCTGCAAGTCAGATGCAAGGGACGGAGAATTCCACAGATCTTCTGAAGCTAGACCTTGGATGCAAAATTTCTGGTAATAGTATTTGAAAAAAAGTATTTTTAACCACAAATAAAAAAAAATAATTCTTTCTGAGTTCAAAATTTTTCATCAATTTTAATGAAAAACCAGATTTTACTTCTATTCCTTTTCAAGTACTGCTTTCTTATTAAATCAGGTATGGCACAAAAATTATTGCTCCTCTTTTGATTATGAACTTCTCTCTGTTTTTCAGAGAACTTGTTGAACTAAACAGCACTATTTATGATTTTTCAGGGGCTTTTACAAAAGCCAATCCTGATTAGAGAAATAACCTCCCATCTCTAGTAAGGAACGTAGAAGAGGAAGGTCCTTGAGTCTGTCTGACTTTAGACTCAGTTAAAAATGCAAAGGTACTTTGCATAAAAATCTAAGGTACTCTCTTCCATTGACACTGTCTTTCAGACAAACTATTCAGCCTCTGCACTTGAGATCTGAATGTCATATAAAAAACAGAAAGAGAAGTCTCAGGGGAAAAACGGAAGTTTCCCAAAGTGATGGCATATAAGGCAAGAACATTATCAATATTAGGTTTGTAGTCCTAGGTACAAAGTTGTGTACAAAGGTACAAAGTCCTTTGCAGTGACCCTACATGGACTGGGTTTTTACCACTGCTTAAGTTTGATATTAAACTCAGGGGCTTACGGTACGTACTTAGTTTACCTAAGTCTCCTATATAATCAGTGAAGAGTGTCAGGCTCCTCTAGAGTTGCTTCAGAGCAGAAGCCATACTTGTGGATTACGAATTATTTTCGGAAAGAACATCCTCTGCATTTAACCTCTCGATAGCCCAGGAAACATTGTCTTCCTCCTTTAGGATAGGCAATAGAAACTGCCTTACACATCTCTTTCGCTGTGCTTCTGCACTCCATTTCTGTTACTTTCACAAACTTTGATGAAGCTAGAAGCAGCTGATTTTATCAGTGCACTAGCTGGTTCAACCACGCTCTTTCCTGCCCTGATACTTCTGGCTGTTTGCATGTCTAACCAGCACCTCAGTCTTTGATGCTCTCTAGGGAGCACGCGCTCTTAAGTCTGACTATTTTTTGTACCTCACTTATGACCATCTTCTCCGAGATGAACAAGGAAAAAACTTCCTCACCAAAAGGGTTATCAAGCATTGGAATAGGCTGCCCAGGGAAGTGGTTGAGTCACCATCCCTGGAGGTATTTAGAAGACATGCAGATGTGGCACTTAGGGACATGGTTTAGTGGTGGACTGAGCAGTGTTAGGTATACAGTTGGACTCAATGATCTTAAGGGTCTTTTCCAACCTAAATGATTCTATGTCCCCTATCTATATAATATGGGAAGGCAATGCCCGTGTACGTTTGTGAACTGCTTACATACTGACGTGTGAAAATCCCTATACAGGCATAGCATATTGTATTTTTACAATGAATCAGATATGCAGTACGACTGTTACAGTCTCCTGTATTTCATTATTCATGTCTTGTAATTTGTCACACTTCAATAAAATCAATTTCCCATTTCTGAGAAGACAGCATACCGATTAATAAAAAATCCGGTCTACTACATGTCCTCCCTCCTGTTATTTGTGGGCATGGAAAACACTGATACATTTTCTTTGCTGGGCAAAAAAATTCTGTAACAACAAGTGACACGGAAGAGAAGGCTTAAACCCTGTGAAATGAAAAATCATAATAAAATTCATATGGAAGAGCCAGTACATGAAGCATGTGATTCCCTGCCAATGGAAACAATTTACACAGACTACCTAGACAGACAGCAACAAATGTAATCACTGTTTTGGGATCAGACAGAGAAACAAGTCGGGAGGCTCCAGCAGCTTGGTTCCATCTCTCTCAGAGACCCTATTGGACACATCGGGTCTGGATCCAGCCTGTAGGTTATAGTATGGACCAATACCCAGTCTTTTAAAAGTGATCCAGTCACAATAGCTGGTAGCTACCCAGAGGAAGAAAGGCGTAAGAGAGGGAAAGCATAAGAGAGGGAAACCACGCTCGCTTTGTTACGGAGAAGATACCAGTATCTCTCAGGGAGGTCACAGAGATGTAAATGGCTGCAGAAAATATGCTCAACTCCACAGTGGTCACTTTACAAGCCGAAATGTGGAATCTGTCATGCTAAGGATTTATAAAAGGGTAAAGACACATAATATACAGCAGAGTAGCATATATTCAGGAATATCCGTATCTCAATCCTTCTGGAGACAAAGTGGAGAATTTGCACGGTACTGAGCAGGTCTTAAGGGGCTGCTCATGAAACTCTGAGGGTATTCTATCCAGCCACTCTCCTACGTAGGAATTTCTGTTATTCTTAGCAGAGTAGAATCTGAATGCCTGCTTGGATTACTCATGCTGCTGGGACACAAATCTATCTGGACATGTAGGCAGGAATTTGTAGGAAACCACAGGGTAGGAAAATCCAATCTTAGGTACTCACTTCCTTTTTCTGTGCTTCCATTTCTGTAAAATAAGGCCATGATATTGACCTTCATTATAAAACACTTCGAAATCTGTGGATGACAAGTACTAAATAAGAACGAATTATTATCATTAGGTTGGATCCTGAACAAAAAGTCATCAGTTTTCTAGTTCAGCCTTACTTGTGACTATAATTATAATCTCATCAGAAGATTTTGGCCTAAAATGGCAGAAATCTCCTAAGGATAATTTTCAGTATTTTAGTGCTGTTCTATTAGAAACCCTAGCTTTACTTGAAACTCAAGTCTCAAAGTCTAGCCTTACCTAAGCCTCATCATCTGTGTGTCACTAGTTCTTCATAGTTGCATTTTGCTATTTAAGAGTTAGAATGCCTGAAAATAGAATTACTATTTGCTCTCAGAACAGTTTTCCTCTTTCCTACAAACTGAATGAAAACAAAGCAGGTACAAGTGGACAGTTATAATTTCAAGCCGATTAGATTTCACAAAGCCATTCCAAAAATTGAAGTAGATCCTGTGTTTCTGTAAGACCAAAACTATTACCCTCAATTCCATAAGATTTAATTTTTTTCTAGACAATCCCACTGCTCGCTCCTTTTGAATGGTTTTTAGTCTTTTTTTGAACCTCTTTAATAGGCAAACTGAATTCTGCCTCTTGACAGCACACCAACATACCTAAAACAAGAAAGTGTACGTGCTGAATGTTTAGCTGCCACAAGCTTCAGATCAAGCCTTTGATGAGAAAAACACATTCACTTTCTGAAGCTGAAACACTTCAACAAATGTTGGTGCAATACATCTGCTTTATTATAAACCAAATCCTCTTTAAGAAAGGGCTTTGAATTCAAATTCCCAATCCAAACTCTGCATTACAGTCTGAATGTCCTAGCCTGATAGCACTACTAAAATGCCTCCCAGAGACTAAATTGAGCCTTAATTCAGGTTTGTCTGGCCAGCAGAGAATTAAGGAAACCCCGCAGCAGAGCCTAACGGCTCTAGTAACTTCTATGCTAACTCCCATATTCCCTCCACACAGAAAGTAGCTGGGCAAAGGAGCATTCCTCAAAAACAAATGTTTAAGAGAAAGGTGAAAGAATCTCCATCCAGAGTGGGCAATTCAGGAGTAGTCCACCTTTAGATGATACTTCCTTTTAACCTCCATTGAACATCAATGATTATAATTCTAAATTTCTAACTTTTTATGATGTTCTCACTACGTTACATCATGTTACCCTCTGTATAAAAACAATGGAATGAAAGCCCCTAATTTTAGCTGTCATAAGTTAAAGAATAAATGGCAGCAGAAGCTTTCACTTGTAATTGCAGGATTTTAGGTAGCTATGGAAAAAGTTATCTTCTCTGTATGTGAACAAATGCTCAACCATTTAAGGAAAATTTCAGAAACTGTAAGAAGTTGTGTGTGCGTAAGAGTTAATGGTAAAGGTGCCACTATGCTCAGAAATAGAGCCGACTTTTCCATGTCACATTCAGCTTATTAATAACCCAATTATTTCTGTTGCAATAGCACATATCTCTTTGCTTTTTGTTGTTGTTATGCAACTAGAATAGCTTTCAGAATTGCTTTTGACTGAGCTTGAACAGGTAAACTATAAAATTCAGCTAGAATCGAGTTTTATGCTGAAATGCTATTGAAATTCAATAGATGAATGTTGAGTGACATAGAATATGCAATTATGCAAGAAGACTGTTTGCAACAAGCCATCTTGGAAGTACTTCCATTTGTAAGAGGATTTTTTTATATTCTGAATCTGAATACATTAAAAAGCCTGTAATCAGTTAATAGAGTCAAATCTGCAATTCGTAATTCTGAATATCTTCTGTAACAAGATGAGCTTTGCAATTCTTGTGATTAACTTACAAACAAAGCCAAATACAAGAAGCTGGTTCAGAAAAATCAATGCAGTGAATCATTGCCAGTTTTCTCAAAAATACTTCTACCTTAGAAACCACTGAAATTTACACTCTCTTTATCCTATGTTGTATAGGGTTATATGCAATTACAGCGCTTCCCACATACAATAATACAGATCTCCGTAAGATTCTGCATAAATGGATATAAAAATTATATGCAACCTCCTGGAAAATTGCCAAAGTGGCCCTTATGCTTACAAAATAGTGCATCAATCTAATCTAATCCCCGTGTGTACACATGCATGACAATATTGCCGCACAGCTGCTTTGTTTAGCTTTAGCATTTGCATGACCTTGAAGCTCAGGATAATGTATTTTTTATCCTATTCAGTATCTTCACACAAGGATATCTACAATCATAAAAAATCTCCAGTGTGGGGGGTGGGAGGGGGGACTCAACCGCTCAGTTTCTAAATTAAGCTACATCTGAAGTTAAAAATAGCCCTTCTGCCTGAAGATGCTATGCTGCCTGAATTTAAATAGCCTGTTTCTTTCCCTGACAGATAATATTTATTGTGCTCTCTGCTGAAAAAAAAAAATGCGTTCTATAAGGAGGCTATCTTTTTTTTTTTAAGTCAAATTTCTCTTCACCTAAGACAACAGAATTAAGTAGAGTCAGTGTTCTAGCCAGGATATGTTCCAATTTTCCCATATATACATTTCTCAAATTTTACTAAATAGGCATAAAAATATGTATGTGTATATGCACGAATTTTCCTGGATCCTTCTGCAGAGTTTTCCAGGAAGATCTACAGTAAGAATATATTGCCCCAAGTGCAATCAGATTTCTACAATACATGGCCTAAAAGTGCTTGTGCCCATCCCTACCAATCTCTCTTATTTTTATTTACTTCACATATTTTTTTTTTCCCCTAGATGTTTCATTGCTGATTCTAGATAAAAAAAATGTATTAAATCCAATAACATGCACTATACATGAAATGGTTTACTCACTGTTTTTCCCCAAAGCACTGAATGGAAAAGAGTAGAAGCTGTATCCCATTTCTCTCTGGGCCTAAGACAGTCAGCATAAGGATTTCTATCCTATCCTCCTGTGATCAGAGGTTGAGTGGTCAGAACTAAGTTACACAAGGCCTGCTTGTGCTACTCGTGTAGAATAACTCAGGCATTGGCTTTATAATGCATGCATATTAGAAAGGTAAAAAATCTTTTAAGCCATCCAGCCCCTTTTTGCCAAAGCAGGCTAGTTCTTTTTGTTAAAATTTCTAGTGCTCCATCCAGTGTAGTTTTAAAGTTTCAAGCACTGCATCCATGCTCGCCCCTGGGAAACTGTTAATTTTCCTCAATATTCATTCTAAATTTACTGTGCCTTAATTTCATCATTTTATGAGAATTAAAATTAATCAGATTCACTTCTACATTTTAGGCAAGAAAATACGAACGGCATACTTCTAATGTGCAAAAATGAAACTTGAATCTTACTATATTGAGACAACCCTACTTTTCCTCTCTTTGTTAAATTGCATATTTTATATGAGCACTCCCAAAGGAATAGCGCAAAAAGACTCAGAAATAAGTAAATGAAAGACGAGATGGATATAAGTACTCTTCTTACCCCCGAGCAAGACTTTCACATTGCAGTCAATTTGTGGACTAAAAGCCTGAAAGATGTCTGAAAGCTTTATAAGCATCAATAATATTTGCAATAATGTAAGCCAAAGGCAATGATCTAAATTCTGCAGTCTAATTGAATAAAACACCCATTGAAGTCAATAGGAATTGCATGCAATTAAGCTGTACGGTATTTCAGGTCTACAGCATTTTACATAATGTTACTCCATAGCACCTACGAGTAGTTTTATTTGTAGGGCAACATTTGCAAGATACACGCCTTTGTGAAAGCAGTCGGGACTTGGAACACACATATGTAGTTTGGCTGTTTAGTTTCAGCTGAACCGAACTGCAGTCATCCATCAACACACGTTAAGGTAGGATGCCTAGTCACTTATCTAGGTGAAGCTATAAAGCTACTTTGATCTGTAAAAAGCAAGGTCAGTCATGTTATAGGGAGACAGAATTTGACTCAAATTTTAAATAAAACGGGAAATAAAATTAAGTTCTTGTGAAATTTTATGTGCATGTCCATAGCCCAAAATACTCATCATCAGAGTAATATATTTTCTCTAAACCCACTAACCCAAGCTATAGGCTCAGCTGTTAAACACTTAGAAATAACCAGGTACATGTGTGGCACAGACCTATCATGTTACAGAACAGTTTATACACTGTAAACTTGCATCAGGACTTTCAAAGCTCTGGGACTTCAGCATTTGTTAAGAGTCCTTAGCTGTCACACCCCTTACTCATCTTTATTACCACACACAGGAAATGAGAGCCACATGTGTTGCCACTGAGAATTGGAGGAATGAGAGTGAGTCTGCAGCACTGGCACTGCAGATGGTTTGGTATCACTTCTGCTTCTGGGGAAGACGGGATCATGGCTGCCAGAAACCATTTGCATTGTGCTGTGTCGGAGAGCTTCACAAAAGCATGTAATAATGCATGTAATGAGTCTCCAGAATCACATTTGTGAGGCCTGGAAAATGTGTCTCTTTCCAAATGTGAACTACTGACTCATCCTGTTCATGTGAGACAGACTGTATTCTCTTCCCTGAGAGCTCCTTTGAATCACTATTACCACCAGATAACAGATGTTCCTCTCCAGGAGTTTTTCATACAAGCTTTTATAATCATACAGATGATTTCAACTTGACCTTGTAACTACAATAGAAAAAGAAGATGAACTGGGGGATCTCAGAGGGCTGTGTACTGTAGCACTTTGCATATCTAAGAAACTAGGTCCTGAACAACATGACTACTCTCAAAACACTACACAAAGAATAACAGATAACATCCATAGACTTGTAAGGTAAATACTACTTATTCCCATATGGGAAGATGCAAGCCCTAAAGTGTTTAGTGGACTTGTCCAACATCATGCAGTAAATACATAACAATTCAGGAGTAAGTGATCCAATGTTCAAAAGCATCTATGTCTCTCCGAAACTTAGAGCCTACAGACATGCAATGAAACTCAAGTTAAATCATTTGAAAACACGACTAAAAGTATAAATTAGAAGCTTTTAGTAAAGTGCTTTAAAATGCCCATCTTCTGACAACCGCTTCTGTTTTAAACCACAAGACACTTTCTCTCTAATTACTTGTTCAAAGTGAACCTTAACATGCACTTTGAAAGAGTCATTGAAAAGTACTGTAATACATACTCAATTTCAAACTTTCCTAACTGTGCATACTTCTGGTCAAGTAACAGTAACTTTCCTTCTGCATGCCTTTATTGTGTTCCTGGATTGCCGCTTTGGATGATAAAGTACATTTTCACCGCTCTTTTTCAAAAATGCTAGTAAGCAGCAATTTAAAATCAGACATTTATATTGTAACTATTCCTGTGCCTTCTGGTGCCACCTAACTAAGTTCATGCAATTAAATTATTTCTCTAATGCCCCAAATACACATATTTCATAATTTCACATCAGAGTTTTGGAGTTATGTCACCAGATCCCAGAAGTAATAGAGCTATGCTTAATTCATAGCAGCGGACAGTCAGGCCCAGGTAATGCAATAACAGCGTGGAATAACAGCAACAAAATACAGAACTGTAGGGCTTTGGTTAGATAAAAATGAATTAGTAAATTTTTCATCGGTATTTCTTTAAGAGAGATATTGTTCATTTAAAAAAAAAAAAAAAAGTAATGCCAGATCCTGGACAGGTAAAATAATCCATCACATCTCAGGAAGATTAGCCTCTAAGGCCACAGTTTAGGCTGAGCTGTTCAGTGCAGTGACAGTACTAATACTGTTATCAATAATGATTTGCTTTGTCATAGACTATGTTTAGAAACTATTGTTCACTCGATTATTCATGTTCATTTATTTTTTGCCTTCCGTTTCTCAAGGGATGAGGACTTCAGGCTACTGAATGTTTTTATATATCCTTGCACTTACTCAGCATTGTCTCAATCTTTCTAGGATAACTACTGCTTCTCTTTTGTCTCTAACTTGTCTTCCGATTCATGACTATGTCCTCATTCTCCAGTCATACTTTTCCATCCTAGTCTGAAGCCTGACTTTTCATGAGAGGATGAATTTGTGCTGTTAATTCTTCCTCTTCTTTTCTATGTATTCAAAAGTGGAAGATAAAGAAACAACTGTCACCACTTCAAAGTTTCCAGCAATAGACATGCCATTAAAGGGTCAAATTGCTTGACAGCACTTATATTGCGTCATGGGTAAATACTGTATTCCAAACTTTAGTGTCTGTCTCTACCCAACCTATCCTCCCCAGCTTACCACCCCAAACCCTGCATACTAGTTTATCAAGATGCTCCAGGAGCCCTGTCTCTTCCTAGCCTGCTCCCTGGAGGTCTCGACTACTTGGTTAGTTTACTGCATTCCCAATACAAGCACTGCTAAAACCACTTCGTTCCACCTAACCTTACAGCTTTCCTTCATTACTCACAGTCCATTTGCCTCCTGATTTCTCAGACCTGTTGCTGTATAATTGCCTGTCTCCTGCATCCTCCTCAGAGCCACAAATAGCTTGCCCGAATTGTTGACAGACATTATACTGTGAACAGATCACAATGCAGTTTTATTCCCTTCTCCTCCTTTCAGTTTCTATCTCTCTGTCCCACTGTCTGAACATAAATGCTATTCTCTGCATAATACCATCACCAAGCATTTTCAAGTTGGAAAGAGAGAGGACAAGCAGATAGGCAGGAAAAAAGATGAACAGAAAGACAAAGACCCAGACTTGCTACCCACCATCTTCTCCAGAAAGGTTTACCTCTGAATCTCTCATTTGAAAACCTACTTTAATTAACATGCTTTATCTAGTTGTCATCATGTTATTTTTCTGTCAGAAGACACCACCTAGAATAATACAAAATGATCTTTTTGTGGTTTTGTTTCCCAGATTACTGAAAATGGTGGAATCATATGGAATGCTGATAAACTAGGAAGATTAGATAATGATAAATTTGCTTTGAGCTTACTGATTTTTTTTTCCTCCAGTGTAACCATTTAACTATTATGCATATCTTAAACTACTTAAAAGTGATATTCAGAACGGAGATGTCAAAAAACCAGTAACAATTTTTAGAAAGAGGAAGCAGGTCTACTTTCTGAACATACATATTTTCTCAACAGCCTGATGAAAGGATCATTTTCACCTCGGACTAAAATTGTCACTCTCAATTTTCTTCTCTCTCAAATATACACATCCAGACTCACTGCTGTGCTCCAGTTGTTTTGATAATGCAAAGCTATCATAAAAACATCTGAATGAAGAGTAACATCGACAATTTAGCAACTGCAATTTACCATGCTAAATTAAATACCCTAAATGTGTATTTCCACTGGGGAAAAGTGTATGTCAAACTCACACCCTGTATGTATTTGCAATAAGCTGGAAATAGTGTGAAATAAATATGTGCTTTATTCTGTTTAATATATGTCATGCTCATCACAACATGTAAGACTGCCAGGATGTGAAGCACAGGGAAGCTATGCGTAGGTGAAAATATATTAAGTAGCAAATAGTAATTTTGATGAGACAGTTACTATTTTGAACTTTGATACCTTAGCAATTCTACAGAAAAACAATACAACAACCTGTTCAGTTGTCCCTTTCTCCTGGGAAGCCGGAACACAAACAGAGGACTGTACCAACAAACATGCTCTTGACTCAAAATAATTCCAATGTAGTTAATTTGAAACAACAACAAACTCCCACCCCAAACCAACCACTTCAGTTGTATGTGTCATAGCCCAGATTACACATAAATACTTCATAGAAACTTCTGAGGTCATTCTGAATGGACTTTTTTTGCCTCCCTTCCTATGTATTATTTATGTGCTCTCACATGCAAAAGAACAAAATTTGAGCCCATTCTGCGAGGCACTTGTCACCACCAGCTTCCGCTAACAGGATCAGCTCCAGAAAAAATTCTGCAATCTGGAGGCTGTATTTTCTTATTGCCCACCAGTGAGCAAAGAGTTAGCCTATGAGCCTGCAAGTGTCTATTTAACAGACAAAATTTAAAAACAGGAGTTCAACATTTTATAGGATAGGGCTCAGCTCTGGGTTTTCAGTTTTCCAGTTGATGTGGCCTGTTCTATACATACTGTACAATGAAGACTGTTCAGAACTTCCCATTTGCCTTGGAGGAAACCACAGTTAATGCTCTGTAATCGGCATTACAACACATTGTGGGGATTAATTCTTCCAAAAATATTTTTGGGGTGAGTGGATATATATGATGAAGGTAGTGGTGAGAAGGGGTGTGGGATTCATAATTACAAAGAGGATAAAATCCTGACCTGCTATATATGCAGCACTACTAAGATTTCATTGTTCAAATCAGGCAAAACCTCTCTGCTATTACTAATTTCAAGGTCAGCTACACATATAGCAAAAAAAATTGGTAATGATGCCCAGTGTTTTGAACAAATCCAGACAGAGCTGTTAATAGAATAGAAAAAACCTCACTTACCTCAATAGTTGCAAGCTGTTATTTCATACTCTGCAAACTTTCACTCCCTACTATCTAAACAAAAGTTCTGCAATCTTGATGCTAGAATAGCTCTCAAATACATACTGCAGAATACCAAAAAAGAGAAAGCCTATGTTGTCCTTACTAGCAGGCATCTCTCCAGGGATGATTGGTCATTACCCTGGCAACCCTCACAAATGGCAAATGACGTAAAGAGAGTGGGGAAAAAGGCACTGAGAGCAGAAAGCACTATATGCATTATAGATAGTTCTGAGAATCCATGCTCATATATGCATTAAATGGTTTCAGAGGAGCACAGGGGACCTTCCATTTTGCAGAGAAGCCTGCCAAGGTGAATAAGAAACTTTCTAATTTTTTTTTTTTTAATTCAAAGCATTGGGAGCATCTTTAAGTCTTTAATTGAAATAAATTGGTTTCTGATGATTTTAATAGTTCAGACACTGTTTTTATTAACTTTTTTTTCAATCTGTTAAAATTTCCCATTAAAATAGCTCACAGTCATGTTCAGACAAAAGTGGATGTATTTTTCATTATTCCTTTTCACTTTATTTATTGTTACATAAAGTTACTTACTATTATATTTGTATACATTAGTTCTCATAACCTCATTTTTCCCTAACAATGCATTTGTACAATATGTGTAAGAGTTCTTCTGTTTATGTCATTAGAAATAAACACATTAGCAGTTGTATTTAGTGTTACTGATAACTATATTCTGCCTAAGGAAGACATGACTCTAGCCAAACATCAGAGAACAAATTGAAAAGCATTTTGATATTTTTGCACAGCATGATCACAGTGAATTTGACCACACTATGATGTGTACATCACAGAGCTAGAGAAAATTGGGTGTGGTTATTCTTCCACAATTACATGGAAAAAATCAGAAGTAAGATAAAAAGGAAATCTGCTTTGAGATTCTTTAGCATCTGTACCACACTTCTTTACACCACTAAGTAAAACTGAAGGAATTCTAGGTACAAAACCCAAGAAAAGCATCTTCCATTTCTACTTGCATATGTTACCAATTACAATTCAGGATGAGGCATCCTTTTACTTGCTTGTCTTTGGACCTCAGGATTTCTGGATTCCTAAATGCACATAAGCCAATTTTCAAAGAGCATACAATTTTCAAAGAGCATTAGAACTCAGATCATTTTGTAACCTAAAGGAAAGGGCACAATTCTCAGAGATTAAATAAGAACTGAAAAAGTAAGTGAACAGAGGTAGCTGTTCTAACCACTTAACTATTATGTAAAAGTTGGATGGGAATGGCTCTACCATGACAACTGAGTTTTGTGCTAAGCTCCTGATGAAAACACATTAGGTGTATTTGAACTGTGCCCCGCTTCAAACCTGAAATGAAATAGAAGTAACCAGCAGCTGCAACTAGGATATCGCTGTATCTAGCTGCCTAAATTCAATTAGTTAAAACTTTCTGGAGTAAAATTTAGCACTCATTGAAATTTAGATGCATTCAAATTCAGGTGTCTTTGAAGAAGAGGATAGACAGGCTTTGGAAGCCCAGCTTGTTCATACAAGAATAAAGACAAGAAACTTTGCCAACACCTACGTTAAAAAATTACATCCCAATCCTTCAAGAGCAAATAAACTATAAAGGTTGGAACAATCAGCATAGTAAGCACAATGTACACATTTCTACCAAAGAAATCCCAATAAAAATATGATTTTCTAAGTGTAACAGAAGGAAGACTCTGAACTGATAATTGTTGTAATTTATAATTCTCTTAATAAAAGAGAAGTACATGCACTACTTCAGCAAATAACGAAGTTGATGTAAAAGAAAAATCTTTATCAGAACGGTTGTTCTGGAATAGTAAGATTTCCTTACGGATGTAGCAACACTTACAGCCCTTCAATTCAGGGTGTGGTGAAGGCACAACATTGCTACACCCTTGCTCCGCACCTGCAAAGAGCCTACTGACACTAGGCATGAATTAGCCTTACCCTCGGGTTGCTTTTGGTCAGAATGGAGCTCTGGGTGGATCCTGTACAGACCCGCAATTTGAAAGCAAAGTAACAAGAATGAAAACAAGTATCTTCACTCATTCTTTTTCCACTTGTTTCCAGTCAGTGTTAGATCTATACAGAATCACCATCTACCTGAGAGAAAATGTAACTAGACCAGCAGCAGGGCCCCTCCTTGTCCTCATGACTAAGGCAGTGAACTGAGATTTAAGGAGACTCAAGCTAAATTCTCAGCTATGCTACTAGCTGTACTACTATCTTGTTGGATGAGTTCTCACAAACCGTTTCTCCAGTTGTCCAATGTGAATAAAGATTCTAAATCCTTTAAAAAGTGCTTTCAGTGCTATCACTGAAAAGGTTTATATAAGAAAAAGCTTCACTTTTATTATTTTTAAAATCTACTATCCCCCTGCAAACAGGAAGAAGGCAGTACACTTATACCATGACAATTTTCCAAAAAGGCTGAATGAGCCATTGCAAGTGGCTGAATTTTACGACAAAACAAGTCATTAACAGAAAGGATACTCAGAAGACAATGCTCCACTAAGTGTACTTTATTTATTTGCTGAAGACAACTCATTTTTTCATTATTTAAACTCTGGCAACATCATACTAGCAAATGTTCTGCTGGGTTATAATTGACAGACATATCTTGATCCGACTGAAGTGAAACCTTGGTATAACATTACCTCTGATAGTAATTTTTTCCTGACAGGAGGACAGAAAGCACTATTCAGTGTTTAGAAACCACAGAAGGCAAAGTTCACCACTATGTAGATGGCCAATGCATGCTCTATGCTTCCCATAAATCTTCTCTTTGATGGTCCAAATCTAAGCTTCTCATTTTTTCCACAATTACCCTTTGCAGAAATTTAGATCCAACTACAAACTTTCCATCTACCTTCCACTCATTACCACTGCTGACAAAAATCTTACCCTTAGCGTTCCCAAACATGCTATTTAAGAACAAATATGATCTGTCATGGACATATTTTATATGAAATATTATTAGATACAAGAACAAAAAGCATTTTTAAATATAAAAAAAACTTTGTGTTTTTACAAAAAGATGGTCTTAACAAAACCTTCATGTTTTTTCATCATATCCAACCCTACCAACTTGCATTTGTCTCAGCATGTGAGATTGACTCATGTGAATATTCTGGGCAGCACAACGGGAACAAATCCAGTCAATGAATGGGAAGAAGGGGAAGACACTGGAGCAGAGCTGCAGTCAGGGAACAAGGCTTCTAATGGAGTCTCAGGAAGAGGCACAATGACAGAATCTTACACCCATTTCATGACATTGTATCAGCCATGCTGCTGAGTTTAACATACACAGATGGAAAATTGGGTTGCCAATCTTTAAAGAATCCTTTCCATACACTTACAAAATTTGCCAATACATTAGAAAATTAAACTAAAAATTGGTCAGTACATTAAAAAAAGATTGGAGACAGAAGTCATCAGCTAGAATAAAATAAGTAATAACTTACTTCAGTGCTTCATCTCAGGAAAAGATCAGCTCCCTCAAGTCATCGGGAGTTAAAAGTCTTCTGCATTTTTCTGGACCAACCATATAAATGCTTGTGAAATGCATCATGTTGCAAAATCCAGACATTTAAACATGCCTGTAGTCACCTAGCATAAAAGACAACCACACAGGGCTTTCTCCATACTTTCCAAGTTCTGCCCTTCCTCTTATGTGTGTCTACTCCAATCTGGTTTTTAGCTGGAGAAAATTAGCTCAGGTTTTAGCAGGCCAAATGTACTATATGCCAGGGAGTTACAGAAGATACAAAAAAAAAAACCTATCAGAACATATTATTATTTCTACAAAGGCCCTTACACTGTCACGTCATGTAAACATGAGAAAGAGGTGAATGGTGATTTTTGTTTCCTAAGCTATGAATATGATTCTGAACAATACACTGTTGAGTAAGCAAAATAATTTTTCTCATGCTTTGTCCTTCTGGAGGGCAGATGTGTGCTTTGTCAGATGATGCCAAACCCATTATTAGTGTCCTTGCACTTCTCCATTAATGATATTGCAGCTAGACTAGCTGATGTCAAGGATGTCCGTGTTGAAAGATAACAACATTCCTTAGTAACAGAAACTATAGGCTTTCAGCATACTCTGCCTTCCCCATGATTTGCTTTAACAGGGAACATTATTACAATGAAATTCAGTGAGATAAACTAAGAAATAGAAAGTACTTACATTCAGAAAATCTAAACATCTGAATATGAACACACTGCTGTTATTATCCTTCAGTACTCAATTTTAATCAAATTTAGACACGGTCTGCCCTTTAACACATGCATCCCAAGCCAGTAACTCTCACTCCATCTTTTTCCAGCCCCAGAATTTGTACAGTAGCACCTTTCTGACTCAGATCAGTCTCTCCTGACCCTACAAACTATGTGCCAAAATATTCCAATGGGTGACATTTCCTGGGGCAGGAAAACTGTAGCAGTTCTGACGAGAGAGGACAGTGGCATGTCCAACCATTCCAACACTACACAGGGCAAGGTCATACGGGCCACCAATGATGGCAACACGTGCAGTCTCTGCTGACTTACATTCAGACCTGGTAGTTCATATTAACCATCAACTACCAAGTCAACCAAACCACACTTCTGGTACGTGACACTGCCTCAGGATCCATACAGCCGTGGAATTTCTAGTAAGCAACACAGATCTTAACTTCCTAGGACTGGCTGTTCCTGTGCTAGCACCAGCAAGCATGAAAGCACTAGTATACACTTAGAGAAACTCTGTTTAGAACTTTGCTTAAGGTAGATCTAAACAAGACATTGAAAATAAGCAGCTTCTGAGCAATATAGCTTAAAAGGCCTGTTTTCCTCCAGTTGTGCTTCATGTTTGGATTCTCTCGTGTGTTTCCCAAAGCAAAAATTTCTGATGAAAGCTCTTACTAGGATAAAGATATTGATGCGGTCTGTGTTCTAGATGGCTTATCTGTTGTCAATGAATGTAATATAGCTTATGTTGCAACCTTATCATCTGTGGAGGCAACCAAAAAGGTAGCATAAGCCCAGTTTCCTAAAAGCACTAGTTTAAAAATACCTGAGAGTTGCCCACATTAGTTCTCCCCTACCACAAGCATCTCATGGTGCTAGACAGTTTTCTATTTCTATTTTTCTTGATCGTTCAAAGAAAATGAGTATCATAAATGATACTAAAACTCCCCTCTAAAAGCCTTCTATAACTAAAAGGTTCAAGAAATTAATAAATACAAAATACCAAGACTGTCATAGAGCGGTGCTCTTACACACTGTTTATGTCCTGCAAGAAAGAACATCCCTGCCCACCCTCCTAGCCAGTATTCCCTATGCCATAGCTAATTTTCATATAAAGGAGTAAATAACGAAGACTACCCACACAAGTAAGCTGACATATCAGGACTCAAGGAAAGCTCATCATCTGCAGATCTTGTCAAGTTCTGCACTGTACTACATCTTTTCCTGACAACATTTGGAAACACCGATTCCTCTCAATTTCACTTGCAAGGAAGATGTCTTGGGCTCAATGCACCTCTTGGCTACAATTTTGCTGCACTGAAATTAAAGACACTGTGCCAGTGTAAAAGTGGTGAGAGAGAAGAATCAGACTCCAAGATAACCACATCAGTGGAAGAAAAACAACACTGAGCCGAGTGGTGCGGTTGACACACCTGAGGGACGGGATGCCATCCAGAGTGACCTGGGCAAGCTCAAGGAATGCGCCCATGTGAACCTCATGAGGTTCAACAAGGCCAAGTGCAGAGTCCTGCACCTGGGTCAGGGCAACCCCCGTATCAGCACAGGCTGGGGGATGAAGGGATTGGGAGCAGCCCTGCCGAGAAGGACTTGGGGGTCCTGGTGGGTGAAAAGCTGGACATAAGCCAGCAATGTGCGCTCGCAGCCCAGGCTGCATCCAAAGAAGCATGGCCAGCAGGGTGAGGGAGGGGATTCTGCCCCTTTGCTCCACCCTGGTGAGACCCTCACTGCAGCGCTGAGTCCAGCTCTGGAGCCCTCAGCACAGGAGAGACATGGACCTCTTGGAGAGGGTCCAGAGGAGGCCACAAAAATGATCAGAAAGCTGGAACACCTCTCCTGTGAGGACAGGCTGAGAGAGTTGGGGTTGTTCAGCCTGGAGCAGAGAAGGCTCTGGGGAGACATTATTGCAGCCTTCCAGTACTTAAAGGGGCTTAGAAGAAAGATGAGGACAGGCTTTTTAGCAGGGCCTGTTGCAACAGGACAAGGGGTAAGGGTTTTTAACTAAAAGAGGACAGATTTAGACTAGATATAAGGGAGAAATTCTTCACGACGAGGATGATGAAACCCTGGCACAGGTTGCCCAGAGAGGTGGTAGATGCCCCATCCCTGGAGACATTCCAGGTCAGGTTGGACGGGGCTCTGAGCA
Source organism: Phaethon lepturus (assembly GCF_000687285.1). Lineage (NCBI taxonomy): Eukaryota > Metazoa > Chordata > Aves > Phaethontiformes > Phaethontidae > Phaethon > Phaethon lepturus. The sequence continues at coordinate 37,713 of NW_010564178.1, forward strand.
ACCTGATCTAGTTGAAGATGTCCCTGCTTATTGCAGAGGGGTTGGACTAGATGACCTTTAAAGGTCCCTTCCAACCCAAAGATTCTATGATTCTGTGATTCTACGATTCTGTGATTCTACAAAAAAGGGATTACAAATTTGCATGTGATATAAAAATCAGAATTCTTATAATAGTTATTAAAAATGTCATGAACTTACCTGTTACAGCAATTTCAATGATCATCAAATAATGCAAAGATCTTATCTAACTCCCCAACGACTTTTTAAAATGGAGCATATTGATACAGATGTGTGCTGATGCTGTAATTTAGCAGCTGATACTTTTGAACAGTAGTAGTGTGACTGCCCTAGAATACAGATTTTCTGTGAATAAATACGCAGATAAAGCACTGCAATCCTAAGCTTCCCCAATAGATCAATGTCTCCTGAATAAAAGCACACCCTTTTCTGCATTAGACTTCTTGCTGCAGTGCAATTGCATTGCTCTACATGCTCATTTTTGATGATAAAGTACATACTTGTCATAGTAATGACCTGAATGAACTCAAGAAAGTGACAATCACTTTGCAAACATGCCCATCCAGCAAATACACTATTATTTTTCTTCACTACCATTTAATAAATTACGTTTATAACAATCTCTTTTTTTGTGATACAATAATACATAAATCTAGAAAATCAAGCCAATTCTTCGTTTTTTGAAACCCTGGAGAAATAATGCCAGTCTAGTTTGTATTCCAAAACCTGCTACATTGATGTTGACTGCCAGTGCCTCTGCCTCCTGCTTTGTCCATGCCCGCTCCTGGCGGTAGAGCAAACGTTGCACAGAACAGACATGGTTACACCCAAACCTCCCCTTCACAACAAACATTTCCAGATGTCAAGTAAAAACAGCTTCTACTAAAACAGGCCAAGATTCCAAGCCTAACGGAGTTCCAGAAAGGTAACATAAAAAGTGTCACTACTTACAAGATCATTGATTAGCACACCCTTACAGCTCTACTCCCAAGACTGCCTTACTTCACCCAATCAAGAATGCATATGCAGAAAGAGAAGACTCAGGGCTTTTGTCTCCCAGAGGACTAGATTAATCAGCAGGCTCTCCTTTTGGATTCCTTACCTCTTACCTGCACAGAGCCATGATTCTTCGCTGCATGGTATCACAGTTTGAAACTGTTAGTGAGGTAACACAGCACCCTCCTCGAAAGTTGGGGACAGCCTTGCGAGGCTGAAGACAGAGCATCTAACCAAGAAACAGGAGATCTGTACTCCAGGCTACCTGCTCACCTATTATAGCCAAATTTCCATTTTAGCAGTGGGAAGTGCAGGGGACCAAAATGCTTCATATAATGGTAAGGTTCAGCTGACACAAAGATCTTCTGTTTATCGGACTAAGCTGGCTTACCAACTGTAAATAGCTTTGTTTCTACAGATGAGAGGTACTGAGCCAGGTCAGGTTTGGCCCAGCTGCCAAGCAAATAAAGCGCTGCAAGAATCCAAAGTGACTATAGACCAAGCACTATGCCTGAAACAGTAAGTTCTGCCAGATCTGAGCCAAATGAGACATGTACACAAGAAACTCATTTGAGAAGGGCAATACAGGCACATTTAAGTTCTGGCCAGGGCCAGCTTAGCCCAGCAGACCTATTACCTCAGAACCAGTTCCAGGCAAATGTTGCCATACCACCTTCACACCTAATCTGGCTCTATGAATCCATACTATGGCTGAGCTAAACAAGGAAAGTGGTCCAGAGTCCTCCAATTTATTTTCACAGGAACCACTTATGGTTCAGAACAATAAAGCAGCACTAATAATATGTTGGGGTTCCCCCCCCCCCCTTCCCCCGGTGTCCCTCCCCCCGTGTACCTTAGCCGCTATTTTTCCAGACAGTCAGCTGGAATCTCAGAATGCATTCTCTTCTTTTTATTTTATTTTTCCCCTCTCTGAAAACTAGTCAGGCCATCTACTGGTGATGGAAAGCTGACTGTATGTTAACGGCAAGCACCTCTTCCTTCAATCATGTTCTAAAATAAGAGTGAGTCATTGGTCTTTTACAAAAGGAGAAATTAAACACACCAGCTCCAAAAAAGATTCTGGAACATATCCCCCTGCGACTGCCTTCCTGAAGTCACAGATAGATTTCAGATATATCTCCTCCCCTCAGCATTTTCAACTGCTAAGCCCAAACATCCTGTACAGAGGTTATGCTGTCGCAAACCCAGGTTTAAAGTGTCTGTCTTTAGTACATTTTATATGAAAGATAAATCAGCGCTTGGATTCCAGTCTGAGGTCAGAACCTAAAGGTCAGGTGTGGCAATGTTGAGGCCCCTTAGTGAGTTTTAGCACTTATTTTGTGTTCTAGCTCTTTCTCTGCAGGAGGAGGATGATGGTGTATTTATACTCACAGCATCCCTGTAAGGAAGGGAAGTATGACAATGGACAAAGTACCCAAGTACTTCAGCAAAGAAAGTGCAAAGTTGAGAGGTCATGCAAAGTTCTTGAGTGAATGAGTATTAATGATTATTTTGCTTTTTCATCTACAGATGCTTTTTAGTTCACATAAACATTTAAGACCTCTTCTGAAAATAAGAAAAATAAAGCCTTTAATATGCATTTTGCAATCAAGAAACAAGGAAGAACACAGACATTATGAATAACCCATTGTCACAGCCAGTCTGCTGCCACATCTAACAGCTGGCACTGCAGTCTGGGAGATTGACTGGCACTTGTATGACACTGTTCAAAAGCAACAGGCTGTCAGCCACCCAATAGGGAAGTGCAGCTTGTTGAGAAAGAAAAAACCATTTGTTCAGTTTTGGCTTGACATACACATCGCTTTCCACATTGCTTTATATTACCAAGAAGGTGAATGCACTTGCTTGAAACAATCGCATTTTAATGAAGCTTTAAAAACCTCAAAGCAATGTTCAGGAAGCTTCAGATCCTCCAGACCATCACTGATGAAATTAACTTCTGCTTACGAATAAGCATCATCATTTGGTGTCTTGATTCATCCCTTACTTTAAAAATTATTCTTCTGTTTATTCCTATGGACAATTTATGTTAGTGTCTGGCTCTAGAGTCATTATATACAATGTCACATACAGTAAATCAGTAAATGATATCCCCAGTTTTTATTATACCTACACCTGCAATTCCTGGCGAGATACAATGGCCATTTGTACCAATTTGGGAACGTAGATAAAATACATTAATTATTTCTATCTACTTTGATTTTATAATCCTTGCTTCTGAAGTACCTAAGCAAAAATACATTGAAAAAGGCAAAAGTATTTAGGTACATTATGGACAGTGGTGACAAATCGCTAGACTGTGCCTGCTCTTATACAAAGATAGGATGATGTGCAGGAATTCACTGAAATAATCCTAGATTTGCATCTCTTTAAGCAAGGTCCGACTCTGCTGAAAAAAGATGCCTGGAACCTCTTTCTCTTGAATTGTAGGGTTGAACTTTGAACTTTGTAGGGTTATCCACACTGCTGTAAGGCAAAGTCACTGTAAAAATGTTATCAAACCAGAGTGATGATATTTTACACACTCTCCACTGATGTAAATACCTATAAAAGTGCAAGGCAGAGAAAAGTACGACCTAGACACTTGCCAGTCTAAATGTCCTTCCCCATATCCTCCAGGCTTCTTGAGGATTACAGATTTGGCTTTATTTCCTTATGCCTGTCAAATCCTGAGGCTTCTAAATAGCGTCATTTCCAATGCATATTACCTTGCAGTTCTTACTTTCGGTCCCGGTCAGCCACTGGAGCAGTAAAGATGAGTCAAGCACAGGCACGCCCTCTCGCCATGCCTCACACAGCCACAAGCCGCTTTACCCCGGCACACATTTTCTGATGGCATCACTGGGAATTCTTCCAAGTTGAAGAAACACTGAAGCAAAACAAAGCAGCAGAATGCTGTGTTTGTTTCTGGCTTGCAGATCAATCATAAGCAGCTTTTATGCAAAGAGCAGGATCTGGCTTAAAGTGTCAATTATCTTGTGACTACAATGAACCATTATTACAAAATAAAGTACAGGCAGGAGCTAAATGAAGATCCTCTGGCATTGTAATTCCAAATTTTCTGAACTGCTTTTCCCATGTGCAATTAATTCCACCTCCTCAAACAACTCTACCTTGAGTATTAGTGCCACATACTGGAAATCATGATAATGCATTAACTTTAAAAGATTTCATAATACAAAAATCAAGGTGCACTGACTTTGAGAGGTACAGTTAGTGAAACATCAGTATTTTATATTAATCTTCCTAATGCTAGTATATATATTTTGTAGTTGTATTATAACTTATGTAAAAACTTCAAATTTCTTAATTGCACGATAAAATTACAAAGTTTGCTCATTAAAGAAACAAAGAATCAAACTGTGTCAAATGAAATTCCTTGCCCTTGAGAGTTAAGTCAAATTACCTCCTGATATTCTCATAATTCTGCTTAAACAAACCCACCCAACTGGTTTTCCCTTACTGTTGGAATTTATTATTTTTCCTATCTTTTGATTCAAGATGAGACTTAAAGGAGGTACTGCTGGTCACCAGCCTAACATTAACAGCAGCATCTTGGCAGCTGTAGTACAAACACACACATCCAGGCTGCTGTTCTCCTTCATTTGCATAGAGTTTGCTGAAATTTGTAATAATCTGTTCTACTCACAACAGCTTTACAAGCTTCCTGAATAAAACTACTGGGTAGACCAAATGTAAATGTTATCTCTCTTCTTACTTCACTGATTAAATGCAGTGTAAATAAAGAGATATAACTGAAACTTAAGTCACAACTTAGGAAAAAAACAAAGCTTTGTAGGAAGTTCTGAACTCCCTATCAGACAAGACGAGACTCATAGCACTAATTTTTGTCTTATGGTGAAAATATAAGAAACACTTTTTTATTATTTACAGTCCAATAATTAATTGCTATCAAGACCGCTCATTATGCTATGTAACACTTTATAAGTAAATGTAGAGGTAATAAATAAAATGTCATTCTGTTATACTGACTAAATCTAATCACTTGGAGATCCTTACTACATAAATAAACTATAGATTTATACATCTTAAGTGAACTTGAAAGGAATACTCATGATTACAGTAGGCCACACACACAAACCCCCCGCATCAAACCAGCTCCCCATCACCACCAAAAAAACCCCCTCATATAGGAATTCAAAAAGGTGCACGCCAGGAATGCTTGCACTTTAAGCCAATTCCTCTATTCTCCAGTTAGAATTTTAGACTTCTCTAACGCTAACAGCTGGTTACACCTGAGGTCTCTTCCTTTTGCTTCCTTTAATTTCTACAGGTTTATAGTTTCCCCTCTCTGGTTCTTCTGGCTGAACACCAAGCTAGCCTGAGAACTCTGACGCCAAACAAGGCAATCTAAAATCCTAATTACAAATTCAACTGCTAAACTGGCAGCTGAGCTGGCAAATTAGAACTGCCCAACTATCCAGACAAGCCAGCTTCAGGGATCGAGGTCTGAGGTGCAAAGGAGTGCCTCGAGCAAGAAAGGAACAAAAGAAGGTTGAAATATAAACATAGAATTTAAAGACGTTTTATTCTCAGTGGAAGAGCCCAAAGGAACAGTGACAGTAGCAGAGGACGGACTCGAGGAGGGCCCAGCTGCAGTAACTGTCGCTCCTCTCCACAGCCGGCCCCTCTCCCCCAGAGGCTCTCTACTCCCCCGTATGCCCTCATACAGCAGCAAGCCCATCCCCACGAGCCTTCGAGACTCCCCAGATACCTTTCCCCACTCCACCGAACCCAGCAGCTCTCCCCTCAACCCTCCCCATCTCATCTGCCCCCTCAGCCCTCACCAGCCCGCTCCTCACGCCTCCCCACCTCGCCA